>NC_081371.1:2131780-2431780 GCF_030684315.1 Stegostoma tigrinum | reverse complement strand
GCCACTCAACTCAATGGCAATTACGATGGGGAACAACTGAGAACTTATCCAGAAAAGCACATATTCCATGAAAGAAAATAGGTATACTTGAATTGGAGGAGATACAGCGAAAGTTGATTGGATTGGTTTCTGTGATGAGAAGGTTGTCTAATGATGAGAGACTGGGTTAATTGGGTTGACATCCTCTGGAGTTTATGAAGGGTGATTGTTTGAAACATTCAAGATTCTGAAGGGACCTGTCAGGGGCTTTACACGAACAGGTTGTTTCCCTTGGAAACTAGAACAAGGGGAGTCAGATTTAGGATTAAGAACAAATTATTTAGAACTGAAATGAGGAGAAATGTCTCATTGAAAGGTATGTGAATCTTTGGAATTCTGTACTCCAGTTGGTCATGGATGCCACATCATTGAACACATGGAAGACTGAGATAGACAGAGTTTTAGCCTCTCTGTAAATCAAGGGTCATAAGGCAGGGACGGGAAAGTAGAATTAAAGCTGAAGATCAGCAAAATTGAATGATGGAACAGGCTCGATGGGCTGAATTACACCTCTTTATGTTCTTAAGTAAATTGAAAAATGGTAAATGCTCGCTCACCATTAGTGTGGAATTAAAACTGGTTCTACGATTTGAACAGACAAAACTCCTCAGTGAAAAAGAACAATCATAGAATTCTTACCTTGTGGAAACAGACCATTTGGCCCAGCAAGTCCACACTGCACCTCCGAACAGCATCCCACGCAGGCACATCCCCCTACCCTCTTCCTGTAACCCTGCGCTTCCTGTGGCTAATTCACCTAATTTACACACCCCTGGGCACTGTGGGCAATTTAGCATGGCCAAGTCACCTAACCTGCACATCTTTAGACTGTGAGAGGAAACCAGAGCACCTGGAAGAAACCCACACAGACACGGGGATAATGTGCAAGCTCCACTCAGGCAGTCATCCGAGGGTGGAATTGAACCTTGGTCCCTGAGGCAACAGTGCTAATCACTCAGCCACCATGCCACCCGTAATGATCCATGGGCAGGATTGGAATTCTGTCATTATCCAATTTATAGATCTAGACTTCCTTGCTGATATAACAACAACAGAATGATATTCTGTAGCAAACTAGGATACTCACATGGCTGATAGTCTCCCCTCCTAAAAATGCTAGTTAAGTCATGGAATGAAGTCAGAGATGGGAACCTCTCCTCCCATACCTTTTGCAAGAAATCATTCTTTATAGACATGTGGACCAGAGAACAAGAGGTTGCATTTTAGGAGTCTTTAAGGTCGAAACTACTCAGAGTGTCTCACAGAGGAGCAAAGAAGAGGTAATTAGTATTACTGGGGGAGATGGGCAATAAACCCTGGCTAACCCACATTCCATGAATGAATAAAAGACAGATAGATACAAGAATTAAAAAAATTAAATTAATGGAAGACTTCTGAAGCTGAGGAGAAGAATTTTAGAGAGGAGGAGATATAGATGAAGAGTTGTGAAGGCAGACAAGACTGACACCTCTGATGGAACAGTGGGCAGGAGTTTATCAAAACCCCAGAGAACGTGAACGAAATGTGAAGAAACAGAACAATGGAGACGTTGCTGGGTGAGGTCATGGGGCATTTCCAGACAACATCTTCAAACAAAAGTTCAATGAGTTGGCGGACAGGGAAGGAAAGGAATAGAGGTTGGCGTGGCTCAGTGGATGGGCATGGAGAACTTTTCTGATGAAGGGTCTAGGCCCGAAGCGTCGGCTTTCCTGCTCCTAGGACGTTGCTTGGCCTGCTGTGTTCATCCAGCTCTACACCTCGTCACCTCAGAACTTTTCTTAAGACAGGATGTGGGCAGCAGAGTTGTGATTGAGTTAGTGATTACAGCCTTTAACTTCCTCCCACATGATGGCCCACGGAGGGCCCAGCACTTCCAGTGGGGCAGCAATTTGATAGGTATTTCTTTCAAACCTTTGATTCTGCCATTTGCTGTACACCCAATGCAGATCATGAGATTAGAATGTAGAACACAGAACAGTGCAGCACAGGAATGGGTTCTTTGCCCCTTGACTTTGTGTATGAACATGATGCCAAATTAAACTCATCCTTTCTGCCTGCTCTTGGTCCATATCTCTCCATTCCTTGCATATTCATGTGCTTATCTAAAATCTATTAAACGCCCCGATCATATCTGCCTCCACCCACCACCCCCGGCAGCATGTTTCAGACTCCTACCACTCTTTGCGTACACCACACATCTCCTTTGAACTTTCCTCCTCTCACCCTAAATGCATGCTCCCTAGCATTAGATATTCCAACTGTGGGAAAAAGATTCTGACCGTCAACCCCATCAATGAATTTCATAATTTTATAGACTTCTAACTAGTCTTCCCTCAGCTTCTGCCACTCCAGAGGAAACAGGTGGACTGCAGCGGTTCAAGAAGGCAGCTCACCACCCCCACTTTCTCAAGGGCAACTAGGGACAGAAAATAATGTTGGCCAGCCAATGATACTCACACCCCACAAAAAATGAATAGGGTAAAAAAAACTTTTCTAGCCTGTACTTATAGGTTACATCCTTAATCCAGGCAGCATCGTGGTAAACCTCTTCTGTACCCTCTCCAAAGCCTCCACATCCTTCCTGTGATGTGGCGACCAGAATTGAACGCAAAACTCTAAGCGTGGCCTAACCATGTCTTATAAAGTTGCAACATGATATCCTGTCTCTTGTACTTGATTCCTCGACCGATAAAGGCAAGCATGCCGTATGCCTTCTTTACCACCTTATCTATTTGCGTGGCCACTTTCAGAGAGATTACTTTGCAGATAACCCCAGGCCTGTGATCTACAGCTTCATCTAGTTTGGCCCTTTAGATTCCCAACTCTCGCTCACTCAGTTTTTTCTAACTGTCGAAGCTAACCTGTTAGGATTTTCCTATTAGACATGACGCAATGTTCTATCTTTAATATCGACTGCAACACCTTCTCATAGTTAGCTTCTGCTTTGTTTTCAAGTAAGACACTGGTTTTGGGACGTGCGAGTGTCAGTGTGTGTGTGTTAGGGTGTGTGCACAACAAAGAATCAGATATGAATTCTGCTTGCCCCCACAAGTCTCAGATTCCACTAAAATCGCAGATATCCACCACAATCAATGAGGCATTCATCTCATGATCATTGAAGTTATAAATTTAGCAACCCACACATTTGTGTTCAGTTTTAATGACACCATGTGGGCTGAGATAAATGGTGTACCCATGGATTTACTTCAAGTCCAGTGCTCAATGAGCATCTTTGTCAATTCCATGGCAAGCACAATCATGAAACAAAGAACTGCAGATGCTGGAGCAATTTCTGATTTTGTTCCATGAGAAGCACATTTGCAATGGCGTGAGCCCCAACCTCCCGCCTCTTAAAATAGACCTGATACTTGATGAAAAGCCCATTTGAATGTCACGTGTAAGGATTTCCTCGCACACTGCATAAAAGCAAAATACTGCGCATGCTGGAAACCTGAAACACACACAGAATGCTGGAGAAACTCAGTTCTAAAGAAGAGTCATATCAGACGTGAAGATGCTATCAGATCTGCTGAATTTCTTCGGTGTTCTGCGTCTGTTAATACAATGCATGCCTTGCTTATCGTCACAGTGCAATATACACACTCTTACAACTCCATACATTATAAACAATGACTTTGTCAGCTATCTCATAAACAGGGCCCTAGCTTTGCCCACACCTTAAAGCTATTCTGCAGGGCAATGGCTACTCTGGTCAGATCATTGTTTGCAACTTAGCTTCAACCTTGTATCAGCTAAATATCTCCATCTTAGACCTGGAGAGTGGAAGTATCTCAAATTTGAAAAACAGGTCAGGCATGCTTTTTCGAGTCCAGTGAAGAGGCTGAAAACTCCATATCTCTCCACCTGAGTAAGTAGCCTTGTCTACTGCTGTGCTGCTCTGCCATTATTATCATCGCTGTGAATGTACTCTTGATGTGCCCAAACCTCAGCCCTTGGATGTCTGTCTTCTGTCTCCAGCATGTTCAAAACACTACCTCTGCTGCCTCTGGAGGGAGGGGACACAGATGTCCACTGCCTCCTACACTCCCCCTCAGCTCAGATACTAACACTAGTGGGTGCATTAGTTGTAGTGCAGTTGGGAGGATCTGCTGGTGAGCACATCACTGCCACGTCATTGTGGCGAAGTTGGAAACCCCAGCAGTTTACTCAAAGGGCTGCTGGAGACCAGGCCCAGCAGTCTCAGATCACACAGCTCAGAGCTCCATCATCCAGGCCACTGATGTCCAGCACCAATGACAGGGCTACAGGGTGGGTGGGGGGTAACAACAGACATTGAGCTCACTCCGGTTGCCCCTTCCTCAAAAACAGGTATGGCAGAGTCAGAAGAGGAAGAACCATATACAGATGCTCCCCAGAGGTCACTCGGTCAGCACAATCCAATAATGGCCAGGCCTCCGACCTCCACCCTTCCTGTCACTCTCAGTCAAAGAGTCATAGGGTTATGCAGCACAGAAAACAGACTGTTTGGCCCAACCCATCCAGACCGACCATAATCCCAAATTAAACTGGTCCCACCTGACGATATTTGGCCCATTTCCCTCCAAACCTTTCCAGTTATGTACTTATCCTAATATTTTTTAAACGGTGCATTTTATAAACCTCTATAAGGTCACCCCTCAAAATCCTCTACTCCAGTGAAAACCATTCCAGCCTATTTTTATAACTCAAACCTTCCATTTCTGGCAACATCCTGCTAAATCGTTTCTGAACCCTCTACTTGTTGTGATGGAAATTGAAATTTACTTTTCAAGCTCAGTTCTGGGTTTTTATGGCAGTTTTTAAAATCTGTTTATTAAAAACAGAGATTTCCTGTGAGCGTTCAAGCTGAAGAGGATACACCTGAGTTTGGGCAGGACACACTCTATAATGACTGTGTGCTTTCGATACAAATGCCCCTGGGGTTGCCTGACCAAACTCTCAAGGTCAACAGACTCTATTGTAGGGCAGGCTTCCTCTACCCAAAGTTGCAGATCCTGGACCTACATCAGACATAGTGGGAGGGAAAGAGAAAAGATCTTCTGAGGGTGCGATGGGTGACACTTCAGTGTCAATATATTACCCCAGTTTATAACTTACGGACACTTTTCATCATCAGCTGTGAACTACCTCGTTCTGTTCCTTCTTTCTTGGTAGCTCGCCCAAGACATCTATCTCTGCCTTTCCCACTCCATTAAAGATACTGCTCCCGTGCAGGAAGGGACCCAGGAGAACACTTTATCCTCTTCCCAACCCACAACAATTCTGTCATAGGACCCAAAATATTTAGATGGGACTTAAGAAAGTTGTCAGCAGCTTTCAATCACCGCCAATAAACTCAGGTCATCGGCTTTATCACCTCACTGCCTTGTGGGATGTGTATAAAATGGTTGCCATGCTGACAGGAATAACTTACTCCATATTAATAGAAATACAAGGGATAGAGAGGCTACTACCACAGGTAGGAACAGAGAGATGGCAGGAAAATAAATAATTATTTCATTTCAGGATTAATCAGGCAACTGACAGACACAATATTAAATGATGAAATAAGCATGGAGATGTGGATTTGAAAGGAAATAGAGAAGATACAAAGAACAAAGAAAATTATAGCACAGAAACAGGCCCTTCGGCCCTCCAAGCCTGTGCCGATTGAGATCCTCTGTCTAAACCTGTCATCTATTTTCCAAGGGTCTGTATCCCTCTGCTCCCTGTCCATCCATGTACCTGTCAAGATACATCTTAAAAGACACTATCGTGTCTGCGTCTACCACCTCTGCTGGCCAGCACCCTCTGCGTAAAGAACTTTCCACACATATCTCCCATAAACTTTCCTCCTTATGACCCCTAGTAATTGAGTCCCCGACTCTGGGAAAAAGCTTCTTGCTATCCACCTTGTCTATACCCCTCATGATTTTGTAGATCTCAATCAGGTCCCCCCTCAATCTCCGTCTTTCTAATGTAAATAATCCTAATCTACTCAACCTTTCTTCACAGCTGGTGCCCTCCATACCAGGCAACATCCTTGTGAGCCTCCTCTGCACCCTCTCCAAAGCATCCATGTCCTTTTCGTAATGTGGCGACCAGAACTGTACACAGTACTCTAATGCGGCCGAACCAAAGTCTTATACAACTGTAACATGACCTGCCAACTCTTGTGCTCAATACCTCGTCTGATGAAGGAAAGTATGCCATATGCCTTCTTGACCACTCTATTGACCTCCGTTGCCACCTTCAAGGTGAACACCCAGATTTCTCCGTACATCAATTTTCTCACGTCTTTTCCATTTACTGTATAGTTCACTCTTGAATTAGATCTTCCAAAATGCATCACCTCGCATTTGCCCAGATTGAACTCCATCTGCCATTTATCTGCCCAACTCTCCAGTCTATCTATATTCTGCTGTAAAAAATTCAATAAGATTTTGAATAAATTCATTAAATTCGGCGACAACAATGCTGCTGTCTGTGTAGGTTACATCTATGTATTTTTTTACGTATCTCGAAAAGAGATAACAGAGACTTGACTACACATACTTAATAATTTGTTAGTAAAAGCATTATTGCCAGAAAACAGGCAATTAGCAGATGCAATTCTACATTTATAAAAGAGTTCAGCACATGCCCAGAGATGTAGAGACCAATCAACTTCACATTAGTGGCAAGAAAATAAAACAATCACTACTAAAAGAGAGAGCAAATGAATAACTAAAGAAAAAGAATCTACACAGATTTCAAAACAGATAATCTTGTTTGATCAACCCAATTGGTAGAGGTAAAAGAGAATATATAACAGCAATGCTGTAGATGTATCTACAATCTAGTAAGTTCAGACAATGTGCAGTCACTGGCAGAGCTGAAAGCTGTCTGGCTTCACTATGTCAGCTTGTGGTGGGGAGTCAACGTGAGGGGAGTCAGCAGTGATGGGAGTCGGCAATGAGGGGAGTCAGCAGTGATGGGAGTCGGCAGTGAGGAGAGTTAGCAGTAAGAGGCGTCAGCAGTGAGGAGAGTTGGCATGAGGATCAGGAGTGAGGGCAATCAGTCTATTGACCATGGGAGTTGGGAGGTCATGTTGTGACTGTACAGCACACTGATTAGGACACTTTTGGAATACTGCATTCAATTCTGGGCTCTTGCTATAAGAAACATGTTGTTAAACTTGAAAGGCTTCAAAAAAGATATACAAGGTTGTTGCCAGGGCTGGAGATTTGAGCTATAGGGAGAAGCTGAATAGTATGGGGCTATTTTCCCTGGAGTGTCGGAGACTGAGGGGTCACCTTATAGAGGCTTATAAAATCATGAAGGGCATGGATAGGGTGAATAGCCAAGGTATTATTCCTAGGGCAAGGAAGTCCAGAACTAGAGGTAAAGGTTTAAGGCGAGTTGGCAAGATTTGAAAGGGGTCTGACGTTTTCACGCAGCCGGTGCTACTTGTGTGGAACGAATTGCCAGAGGAAGCAGTGGAGGTGGGCAGAAATACAACATTTAATAGCCATCTGGACGAGTGTATGAAGGGTTTAGAAGGATATGGGCCAAATGGGACTAGATTAATTTAGGATAACTGGTCGACGTGGACAAACTAGGCTGAACAATCCTCTCAGATGAAGGGTCTAGGCCCGAAACGTCAGCTTTTGTGCCCCTGAGATGCTGCTTGGCCTGTGTGTTCATCCAGCTTCACACTTTGTTATCTCAGACCGAACAATCTGTTTTCATGCTGTACAGCTCTATGACTCTATAAGTCAATGGTGAAGAAGTCAGTGATAAGGGAAACTAGCAGTGAAAGGAGTGAATAGTACAGAGAGCCGGCAGTGAGGGGAGTGAATCATGAGGCAAACCAGCAATAAAGGGAATCAACAGAAAGGCGAATGAATAGTGCTCAGTAGCAGCAGTGTGTACTATCTACAAGATACACTGCAGAAATTCACCAAAGATCCTCAGACAGCACCTCCCAAACCCACGACCACTTCCATCTAGGCCAGAGGCAACAAATACAGGGGACACCATCTCCTTCAAGTTCACCTCCAAGTCACTAGTCAACAGTGAGGGAGGGTAGTGTGACTGGCGGGGCATGCATGGTCCTGCGGCAGGCAGGCCTCGCTCTCCCATTGGGTGTTGTGGACCTGCCTCGCTCTCCCATTGGGTGTTATGGACCCGCCTCGCTCCGCCATTGAGAGCTGTGCACCCGCCTCGCTCTCCCATTGGGTATTATGGACCCGCCTCGCTCTCCCATTGGGTGTTGTGGACACCCGTGCTCTCCGATTGGGCGTTGCAGACCCGCCTCACTCTCCCATAGGGTGTTGCGGATACCCTTGCTCTTCCATTGGGTGCTGCGGATGACGGTGTTGCTGTCTTATTGGTTACAATTGACAGAATCCGCCATTGGCTGCTACAGATAACCACCCCTCACTCCTGTTGGCTGAGGAGGGAACACTAGACTCGAAACAGTAACTCTGATTCTGTCCACAGATACTGCTCGACCTGTTGACTTTTTCCAACAATTTCTGTTTGTTTCCACTCCTATTGGCTGCTAGTCAGGCTTCGCTCACCCATTGGTTGCTGCAGTCAGGCTCCACTCTCCCATTGGCTGCTGTGGTCAGGCCCTTCTCTCCCATTGGTCTCCACCGATGACATTTCTCTCCTTCTGATTGGTCAGTTGCAGGTTACAGTTGATGCTTTCAAATGGCTGATTCCGATGCCTCTCCACTGATTGGTAAGTGATGTAATGTGGCCCGCCCCAATCAGAATGTGATTGGTCCTGAGACGCTGTCAATCCTTTCCGAGGAACACCCGCGTCTCAGGCGGCTGTTCTCGGCGCGACCTTCGAACGCGAGTCACAGACCCCCAGGCCCAGGTACAGCACTGAGTCCGGGTACAGATACCGGGCCCCGGGTACACCTCTGACCGGGGCCCGGCACTGACCCCGGGCCCAGCGTCATCTGTGAGGTGAACCAGAGCCTTAGGGACAGCAGTGGGCCTGTCCCGGATCCCCAGGGCGGGTGGATCTCCCGATCAGGTGCGGATCTTTATTATTTGGGTTAGATCATCCTGGTCGAGAGGCGGTTGGATATTGGGTGGATGGTCTAATTGTGGCGATCCATTTGGTGCATCATCTCAGGGCGGATCCCAGCCAATGGATCACATTGAGGGGGTGGAAATCTCCCACTTAATGTGAGGGTGAATGAACTAGGTTTGAATTGATTAGATTAGATTCCCTACAGTGTGGAAACAGGGCCTACGGCCCAACAAGTCCACACCACCCCTTGGAGCGTCCCACCTAGACCCATCCCCCAATAACCCACACACCCCTAGACACTATAGGTAATTTAGCATGGCCGATCCACCTAACCTGCACATCTCTGGACTGTGGGAGGAAACCAGAGCACCTGAAGAAAACCCACATAGACATGGAGAGAATGTGCAAACTCCACACAGACAGTCACTCGAGGCTGGAATTGAACTTGGGTCTCTGGCGCTGTGAGGCTGCTGTGCTAACCACTGAGCCACCGTGCCACCCTGGTTGAGCATCAGTTTCAGAAGGGGGAACAACAGAGTTATTGCAGCCAGACTGAAGTCAACAGTTGCTTGACAATTCCTTCTCAATCTGCATTTTTTGCAGGATATGGCTGAGGAGAACTCTGAAGCTTCCTCCAGATTCCTTTTCCCCTTCAAGCCCTACTCAATCCAGGAGGAGTTCATGAGTGCGCTGTATGATGTGCTTGAAGCAGGAAAGATTGGAATATTTGAGAGTCCTACTGGAACGGTATGTTTTAACCTACTATCTGTCACAGATAGCGTTATCCCCATTCAAATTGTGTTGCTTTCCATTCCGTAACCTAACGAGAAGGGAGGTGCTGGAGGATCTGAACGCTTGGAAGATGAATAAGTCACTAGGGCTAGATGTTGTGCTCCTAAGATGCTGCTTGGCCTGCTGTGTTCATCCAGCTTCACACTTTGTTGTCTAGGGCTAGATGTGTTGTTTGCTAGGCTGTTAATGGAAGTCAGGGAGGAAACAGTTCCCCTGAGGATTACCTTCCAATCCTCACACGATGCAGCTGTGGTACAAGAAGAATGGTGTCTGCAAACATTATTCTAAATGAATGCACGGCATCGCACATACGTTGATTGATTAGTCTGGTGGTGGGAAAATCACTGGATCAGTATTGAGAGAGGCGATCAATTGTTAGTTGGGGAGGTGCAGATTATTCAGGGATAGTCGGCATTGTTTTGTTAAAGGAAGATCACCTCTTACCAACTTACTAACTGTTTTTGAGCAAGTAACAAGGAGGATTGATGAGGCTAATGCAGTGGATGTTGTCCGTATGAATAATCTTAATGAGGGAATTAACAATGTCCCACATGGTAAAGTGGTCAGAATAATTAAAGCCCATTGGATATTGGAGAATGTGGTGAATTAGCTCAGTTTCAGGAAACAAAGGCAAATAGCAATTAGTTTACAGTGATATTTCCTCAGAGCTCAGTTTGGATCCCTTGTTGTTTGTTGTAAATATTAATGATTTAGATGTGGCTCTTATTATTAGGAAATTTGCAGAATACCCAAAATTGGCTAGGTGTTTGATCGTAAAGAGAATGGCAGATGACAGCAAGGGGGCTTGGTGAACATGGGGTGCATGTCCACAGGTTTCTCATCGTGATAGTACTGACAAAAGATGATGGAGCAGACCAGTTGGTTGATTGGATTTGTTCTGTTTGGGTGTGTTACCTTAAGCACTGTGATTTTCAGCTCTCTTCACCCACCATCTGTTGCGTGATTTCCTCTGAAATACAGTGCAAAACCCAGGGCTCGCTTAAAGAGGAAGCGAGTTGGAAAACTCCTTTCCTAAACTCTGGATGAGAGTAGGCTATTCAGTCCCTGCAATCCGTTCTACCGTTCATTTAGATCATACTGACCTGAGTACAGTTGTACATATTGACTGTAATTTGTATTACTTGTATTCCCTATCTTCTGTGTGTTGTGCTGTTTGCTTAGGAACTAGCAGAAGCTAATGGCTTTGCTCCTCACATGTCAGAGGCTCTGAGGCACTGTAAATCAGGAGCATTGTAACAGGAATTTGCATTTATTAGCAATGCACAGGAGTGTTATCAGCCTATGTGCAACAGACAGCTTCATAAGGAGATATTAAGGCAAATAGTTCAATATTTTTTAGGGAGCGCCGGAAAAGGAAGAAATAATGTAAGGAATTCACCATAATAATAGTCACTGGCATTGAGTTATCTCCCAATTACAGGCAGAATAATGAAATTCAATCACTGTGACTTTAAATTAGAGCCTCTGAAAAAGCATTGTGCTGTACATGGCATGTTAGCCCATGACTTCAGTACAGGTTATCCTCAGTCTGAGGATTGGTTTCATTGCTGGAGGGCTGCTAGAGTGACTGTGCTTGCTTTGATCTCCTGTGGCATTGCTCACAGTTCAAAGACATGTTTTTTTTTAATGATAGAAGTTCTCTGTGAGAGGGTAAGTGTTACAGGAGGTGGATGTATTCCATAAAAGCAGACACTTTTTACTGGATATTTTCTCACAATGGCCTCTGACATGTTAACTGTGGCTGCCATCGCTCCCTCAGGGAAAGTCACTGAGTCTGATCTGCGGAGCACTCACTTGGCTCAGAGACTTTGAAGAAAAGAAAAAGGTGGAAGCAGCCCAGCTTTTGGAAGATCATGTGCCACAGCAAGGTCTATCACATCATACCCAGAATGCCTCTGATGTTGATGGTAAGGGGCCAGAAGCTAAGGTCTTGGGGGCTGAATTAGACTGGATCACTGATTTTGTACAGAAGAAGGCTGAGCGTGATCTGGTCGATAAGTTAAAGGTCAGTTTTATGCATAAATTCTTTGGTGCCTTCAACATGTGATGATATTTATTTGCTAATGCCAGCCATGCCATTTAAATTTTCTAGCTTATCAAAGTTAATGTTTTTCAAATGATGGGTTTACTCGATCCAATGAAGTTTGTTTGCTATATGGATATTTGGGATTGTTGGATTGACGAATGTCAGAACATGAGTTCATTACAGGTGGGAGCTGGTGTTTTGGCTTGAAGACTGTGTTGCAGAATTGGGAAACAGGAAATGGTATAGTCACCATGGTCCCAAAGGACTGTAGGCTGCTCTCTCACTTGAAGAGAGAGATGACTGAGTGCTGAGTTTAACCTGAGGGTCACCACATTGCAGGTGAGCAGTGAGGATGAAAAGGTGGAGCCGTTGTGGTAACCTCAGCCAGAGCAGGAAATGAATCCTCGCTGTTAGCACCACTCAGCATTACCAAACCAGCAGAATAATATCATTGTCAAAATTTCATTAAAGGCTACAAAGAAGAAAGAAAAATACAGCACTGGAATAGGCCCTTTGGCTTTCCAAGTCTGTGCTGACTTATTTTCCCCTTTCATACTAAAGCTGCCTTCACTGACAGGATCCGTATCCCTCTATTCCCTTCCTTTTCATGTATTTGTCCAGGTGCTTCTTGAATGCTGCTGTTGTGTTTGCTTCCACCACCTCCTCAGGCAGCACGTTCCAGACACTCACCACCTTTTGCGTGAAAAACGTGCCTCATGCATCTCTTTTAAGTTTCTGCCTCTTGCACCTTGACCCTGTGTCCCCTAGTAATTGACCTCTCCACCCTGGGAAAAAGCCTCCTACTTACCAATCCATCCATGCTATTCATAATTTTATAAACTTCCAAGAGGTTGCCCCTCAACCTCCTGTGTTCCAGTGAAAACAAACCCAGTCCATTCAACCTTTCTTCATCGCTAAAATCCCCCATACTAGGCAATGCCCTGGTAAACCTTTTCTGTACCCTCTCCAAAGCATCCACATCCTGCTGGTCATGTGACCAGAACTGCACGCAATATTCCAAGTGTGGCCTGACTAAAGTTCTGAAAATCTGCAGCATAACTGATCTATCCTTTTACTTAATGGCCCTTCCAATGAAGGCAAGCACGCCATAGGCCTTTCTTTTTTAAACTACCTTATCTACTTGCAGTGATCTGTGGGGAGACAGTGGCCTAGTGCTATTATCACTGGACTCTTAATCCAGAGACCCACTATGTTCTGGGGACCCAGGGTCAAATCCCACCGTGGCAGATGATGGAATTGAATTCAATAAAATATATGGAATTAAGAATCTACTGATCACCATAAACCCATTGTCTATTGTCGGAAAGAGCCACAAAACCCATCTGGTTCACTAAGGTCCTTTAGGGAAGGAAACTGCCATCCTTACCAGGTCTGGCCTCCATGTGACGCCAGACCCACAGCAATGTGGTTGACTCTTTTTTTTTTTAAAAAAAACTGCCCTCTGGGCAAGCAGGGGTGGACAATAAATGCTAGATAACAAAGTGTGGAGCTGGATAAACACAGCAGGCCAAGCAGCATCTTAGGAACACAAAAGCTGACGTTTTGGGCCGGTCTAGGCCCGAAACGTCAGCTTTTGTGCTCCTGAGATGCTGCTTGGCCTGCTGTGTTCATCCAGCTCCACGCTTTGCAGATGCTGGAGAATCGGAGATAACAGTTCCCATTATCTCACGACAATAAATGCTGCCTGGTCAGCGACACCCTCATCCCATGAATGAATAAAGAAACCTGCACACTCAGATCTCTCTACATATCAATACTTCTAAGGGATCTGCCATTCCCTGTATAATTTCCACTTGTACTTGACATAGCAAAATGCATCACTTTGTTTGTCTGGATTAAACTCCATCTGCCATTTTTCTCCCCGTGCCTCCAACTGATCTATATCCTGCTGTACCCCCAGACAATCCTCCTCACTATCTGCAACTCCACCAATCTTTATATCATCTGCAAACTTAGTAATTATACCAGCTACATTTTCTTGCAAATCGTTTGTGTAAATCACGAACAGCAGAGGTCCCAGGACTGATCCCTGTGGAACACCACTACCCTCTGTATCCTATAAATAAAGCACTTCACCCCTGATACCATGTGACTTCATCTTTTGTACCACGAGGTACCTGGTCAAAGCCTTTTCTGAAGTCCACGTAGACAGCATCGCACGCTTTTCCCTTGTCAATCATTTTCATCACCTCAATAAACTCGATGAAGTTAGTGAGGCATGACCACCCCTGCACAAAACCATGCTGTTTATTGTGAATCAGTCCATTTGCATCTAAATGCTTATAGATCTTGCCCCTGAGAATCTTGTCCAATAATTTCCCTACAGAGGTCATGGAAGAAATAAATCAAAATGGCAAGATGCTGATTATGATAAAAGGGAATCATCTCCAAGTTATTGGATAATTGATCAGTGAAGGTCAACGACCTGAGGAAGAAACAATATATGAGAGTGAGAGGGCAAAATGTTGATTCAAACACAGCTATAGCAATGGCTTCGGAAGTGTTGAAGGAAGTTCAGGCAGTGTCTCATACTAACTTCTTGCTGAATCCGCTCATTTGATGATGAAAACTCATAGAGTCATAGAGATGTACAGCACAGAAACAAACCCTTCGGTCCAACACGTCCATGCTGACCAGTTATTCGACATTAACCTAGTCCCATTTGCCAGTATTTGGCCCATATCCCTCTAAACCCTTCCTATTCATATACCCATCTGGATACCTTTTAAATGTTCTAATTGTACCAGCCTCTACCGGCACCTGCAGCAGCTCATTCCTTGCAAGAAAGAGTTGCCCCACAGATCTTTCTCTTTTGAATCCTGCTCCTCTTACCTTAAACCTATACTGTCTGGTTTTGGACTCCACTATCCTGGGAAAAAACACCTTGTGCATTCACCCTATCCATACTCCTCATCATTTTATAAACCTCTTAAGGTTGCCCTACAGTCTGTGATGCTCAAGGAAAATAGCCCCATCCTATTCAGCCTCTCCCTATAGCTCAAACCCTCCAACCCTGGCAACATGCTTATAAATCTTTTCCGGACCCTTTCAAGTTTCACAACATCTTTTTCTAGCAGGGAGACCAAATTTGATCGCAGTAAAGAATTAAGTTTTCCCACGTTATATTCCCATTTTCCTAAATGTAGTAAACAGGGACTGAGAGTTTGATCTCTCTGTGAAGAAGGTCAGGAAATGTTCTCACCTTGTGAATGGTTGCAGAGAATCTGAGCTGCTCCCCTTAGTCTCAAGGTATTTATGAGAAGTAAATAGCTGTGTAAAGATTGAGTTGACCTTAAAGTGCGTGGGTATCTCCAACTTGCGTTTTTCAGGATGAAGAATTAAAAAGAAAGAGGAGAGAAGAGCGACTGGAGAAAATACGTAACAATGTGCAACTTAAATATGCTTTAAAACGCAAGGTATGAATTTTTCATTAAGGTTGAAGTGTGGAGGGAGGTGATCGAGACGGAAGGAATGACTGGGTGTTCATATTTTATTTTCAGCTGTAATATTGCTCACTCAGGGCTATGGTGCAAGATGATCCTATATTCTCTACTGCCTTCCCTTTGCGCAATCTTATTTATTTTAACCTTGATTTTCACATGACCTACATATGCCACTTGTGTAAGAATCATTCTGCTGTATGCAGAGAAGGAAAATGTTGCAGTTGTGGTGATTTTTCACAACCTCAACATGTCCCAAAACATCTCACAGCCATCAGCATACTTTTAGATGTAAAATAATTTTTTTTTGTAATGTAGGAAATACAGCAGTCAATTTATACACTATGATTTGTCATTTTAAAATGGGAGGTAAAAATCTGATAGGAGACAAATCTGTTTCTTCTTGAGTGATCTTGACAAATATTGACCGAGTGTACAAGAATGCCTGTCAATGATTATAGATGTATGGTGGTGGACTTGGTTTAGTGTCTCAACCATAATACTTTCTGTCATCCTGTCTCAGCATTTAATTTGTGGTGCAATGAAGGGGCTCATGGCATCTGTTATGAATTTTTCTGATCATAAGCCTGGATGATTTGTTTTGTAAAAGGGGACTGTTTCAGTGTGATCAAGGAATAATCCATTTTTCGCATTTCTGTGGGATGTGGTAAGCATTTGCTATCTTTGTCAAGCAGTTGCCAGAATTGTCACTGTTTTACCTATGCTTGGTCCCAGAGAGATGATGACAATGAAACTGAGCGACTCATTCAGATGAGTGGAGAAGTGGTGACTTCTGAACACGCTGAGGCTCTGGATGGGGAGGATGACAGCTTTATTCTGGCAGATTATGAGAGTGACGATGAAAAGAAACCACAAGATTTGAAGTAGGTGAAGTCCTGGTCTGTCGGGGAAAGAAAGAAAGAAAGACTCGCTGCATTTCATGACCTCAGTAAATCTCAAAGTGCATTGTTGTAGTGAAAAGTGGCCAAATGTGTGCACAGTACAATCTCACAGGTAGCAAAGTGACACTATTTTCCCAGAAAGATTGACCATTAAATTTTGGCTGAGAATGCCACTGCCCTGGGTCATCCACCTGAGCAGGCAGCTGGGGCCATGCAAAAGTGTCAGCCCAGAACAAATGTTGGAGATGGCACTTGAACCCAAAACTTTCTGCCTAATGTCAAAGTGTTGTCCCTGAGCCTCATCCAGTCAGATTGATTTTGATGCTGTTGTGATTTTCAGATCTTGTGCCAAATGGATTTCCCCCATCGTTCTGTGTGAATATCCTAATGACCTGAATTTCATGATGTCAGTGTAACTTTAAAATTCCAATTGCTATAATAATTAGGTTCACTGGTTTCCCCAGTGTCATTGTGAGTGAAAAATTAATAAGCTGATGGTTACAAAGCCTTAAGTTTGAGAATATGCCAGACAATTGACCATGTTGTTTTAGGCTTGAGAAGGCAAATGAGTTTCTGACCTCCACCCATTTATCCCTAGGCCATTCTGTCTTGGAAATATCGAACAACAACAAGTTTATCTTCATGTGAAAATGGCTTCTGATCTCCCCGGCCTGTACCTGTGTAGTGAGGGGAGAAGAAGCAAGCTGAGATACTTGTTTAATTGTAGAATTATTTAGGCTGTGGACTCCTCTATTCACTGAGGGAATCAACTTATGAAAGTGTGGTGATAATTCACAAATGGTGTGTTGCAAAGTGTGAAGCAAGGTCTCTATGCTTTACAAGTGGTTCTTACTTTTTTAATGTTTTTTTTCCAGCCTGTCTGATGAGGAAGATTTGGAGGAAGAGCATGTGACAAAGGTTTGGAGGATAGAAGTTCTCTAACTCAGTCATTTTAATGAATTGTACCCAATAGATATCACAAAGGCCTGCCAGTCCTGGAGTCCTAAAACAAGTGCCAGTGATTTGATTTGTTGTTATTCTCTTGAGCCAAATTGAATCCTAATAGCATCAGCAGCTGCAAATTCACCAAAATCATCTCTTTCAACTGTAGTTGATCTTCCATTAAATATAACTGCACCTCTTCCTTTCATATAGAATGCAGTGGACACTTGGAATTAGGCCAGGCTGCAGTTCATTGATGTGTTAGAGTAAATTAAGTGAATTGGTGATGATGGCTTTGAGATAATATCAATGAACTAGTAAACTGGAGGCCCAGGCTAGTGCTGCGATGACATCCATTCAACTGCTAATAGCTCGTGGAAATTAGATTTAAGTAGTAAATCTGGAATTGAAAGTTTGTCTTTGTAATAGTGATTGAAACTAAGATAGGTTTTTATTTACAAGAATCAATCTGGTCACTAATGCCTTTTAGAGAATAAATTAGTTAAGGAAGTCTGCTACCTTTATCTGGCCTGGTCTGCATGTGGCTCCAGACCCTTAGCAATTTGCTTGACTCTTAACTGCCCTCTGAAATGGTCTGGGAAACTACTCAGTTTACAGACAATTAGAGATGGGCAACAAATACGGGACTTGCCAGTAATGCTCACATCCCATGAAAGAATAAATAAAAAGAAAATGTATTTGATAAGAGGGCTGGAGCTTTAGGGTGAGCCTAATTCCATTGGTTTACGAAATGCTTCAGCAATCAGAAGGACATTGACTACTATTGCTTGTTAACCCAACCTACCATAGAAACACTGAGCTCAGTTGTAATATCCCCTGCTGTTTCTTGCAGGCAACAGGAAGTGGGTACTGAATACAATGTCTTTCACTTTACAGGGCTTTGTACCACACCATCTGCGAATGGTCTCCATTTGGGTTTTTGAATCTCACTTTTTAAAGGAAGTTGATGGAGCAGGTTTACCTCAATCTCCAGAGGGTATGAGGTTATCCCGCCATGACCACCTTGGGGTCAAAGACCAGGTTACTTGGGTTGATTGTGCTGCCATGAACTAAGGGAATGACAGTGAATGCCTAGAGCATTTGGATGTGACCACCCTCTTTACATGAGCTGATCTAATACAGTTTTTCCACTCCCAGATCTATTACTGCAGTCGTACACACTCGCAGCTTGCTCAGTTCATACACGAAGTCCAGAAAAGTCCGTTTGGCAAGGATATCAGGCTGGTGTCACTTGGATCCCGGCAGGTAGGTCATGGAGGGGGCTGATCTGCACCTTTTGAGGATCCCCATAGCTCTTATCATTGCTTGGTGTGCCTTTGAATCACATTGGTGTCACTTAACCAGACTGGAAATTGGAACAGGCCACACAGATGGCTCATTCTTTAATTGGAAAATCAACTTGAAAGGCTGAAGAATGCGTACAGGACACAGGGACTAAGAAAAAATGGAAAGGAAATAGGATGAATCAAAATACAGTGACTCTCTTGTGTTGATTTCAAAGATCTGAAGATTGTAGAAGGACGGGAAAACTTAGGGATTCTAGGAGCTGATTGGTATCCAGGTCCTGGGAGCGAGTGAGTTTGTCATATTGCTGAGAATTTTAACTTGAACATTCAAAGATCTTGATTCTTGGCAGCAACAGGAGTCTAAGTTGAAAGGAAAGCAAAGAACTTGTATTGACCAACGTAGTCTGTACCAACTTTGTTGGATCACACACTTCCTTTCCGGTGAATCTACAGCCAAGAGCAGGAAAGGCCCAAGGCTTTTTGCTACCTCTTGTTAAGTCAAGAATCGTGGATGCCGGCAGTGTCTTCCACCATTGACAGCACTAAACCAGAACCTGTTAACCTGATGTAAACACGTACCTCCCAATAGCTATGGGCAGGACTGAAGGTACCCAAATGCTTACTGGTCTTTTATATCTCCTCCCTAACGTAAAGCTCTGAATTACAGGTGATTTCTTTACCTGTTTAATCATTAATGGAGCTTTTTCTTTAAGTTGACTTTAACCTTTTGGTGGTTTTATTTTTGATACCTGTAAGCCTACAAAGACCAATTTACTGGAATCTCCCCTAACATTGACTATAGTAACGGATGATGATGATCTATCAGTTCAGATCACTCAATACCAGACCCCAGCCAAAAGACATTTGAACCTGAACCCCTGGGAGTCACCCTGTGTTACCTGGTTTTGGTAAAAATAAAGTCTGCCACATGGTGCTCCATCTCTGTGTCTGGACTTTACTGCAATTTAGAGGGATATGGGCCAAATACTAGCAAATGGAATTAGATTAATTTAGGATATTTAGTCAGTATGGACAAGTTGGACCGAAGGGACTGTTTCTGTGCTGTACATTTCTAGCATGTATGCTCTATTTAGTTGTTAATGTGTGACAGTAACCAAATGGCAGAGCGTGTTCCTTTTTTTGGTCTCCTCTTTCTCTTCTCCCTCCTCCACGAAGAATATGTGTGTAAATGATGAGGTGAGGCGCCTCCGATCGCTCCAACTGATCAACGATAGGTGCCTGGAAATGCAGAAAAACAAACGTGGTGAGTGGAGCCTGTATTTCTCTCCTGTGAAAATCTGTCGTGTCATTCAGTCTGAACTTGAGGGGATTTCTGATTCTGTCAGAAATGGAACTGCTTCCAATTATTATTGTTACAGAGGTAGTAGGAACTGTCAATGCTAGAGAATCTGAGACATCAAGGTGCAGAACTGGATGAACACAGCAGGCCAAGCAGCATCAGAGGAGCAGGAAAGCTGATGTCTCAGGTCTAGACCCTTCTTCAAAAATGGGGGAGGGGAAGGGGATTCTGAAATAAATAGGGAGAAAGGGAGAGGCAGATAGAAGCTGGATAAAGGAGAAGTTGGGGGAGAGGAGACAGACAGGTCAAGGAGGTGGGGATGGAGCCAGTAAAGGTGAGTGTAGTTGGGGAGATAGGGTGGGAATAGGTCGGTCCAGGGAGGACAGACGGGATGCAGCTAGTAGGGAGGAGATGGGGGTGGAACTTGAGGTTGGAGGAGTGGATAGTTGGGAGGACAGGTTAGGGAGGCGGGTATGACCTGGGCTGGTTTTGGGATGCAGTAGGGGGAGGGGAGATTTTGAAGCTTGTGAAGTCCGCATTGATACCGTTCGGCCGCAGGGTTCCCAAGCGGAATATGAGATGCTGTTCCTGCACCTACGTTGGTGGCATCCTTGTGGCAATGCAAGAGGCCCAGGATGGACATGTTCAAGGAGTGGGAGGGGGAGCTGAAATGGTTCGTGACCGCGAGGTGCAGTTGTTTGTTGCGAACGGATCGTAGGTGTTGCACAAAGCAGTCCCCAAGACTCATCTCTACCATGGACATCCAGTCCCTATACACTTGCATTCCCCATATAGATGGCCTACAGGGCCTCCGTTTCTTCCTGTCCCCCTCCACTGACGCCCTCATCTGCTTAGCTGAACTCGTCCTCACCCTTAACAACTTCTTCAATTCCTCCCACTTCCTACAGACAAAGGGGGTGGCCATCGGTACCCGCAAGGGCGCAAGCTATGCCTGTCTCTTTATAGGTTACGTGGAACAATCCCTCTTCCAAAGCTACACTGGCCCTATCCCCCACCTCTTCCTCCGTTACATCGATGACTGTATCGACGCTACCTCATGCTCCCACAAGGAGCTTGAACAGTTCATCCACTTCACCACTACCTTCACCCCAACCGTAAGTTCACCTGGGCCATCTCTAATACCTCTCTCTCTCCTTCCTGGACCTCTCTGTCTCCATCTCTGGCAACCATCTGGAAACCGATATCCATTTCAAGCCTACCGACTCCCACAGCTACCTAGAATACACCTCCTCCCACCCAACTTCCTACAAAAAGGCCATCCCCTCTTCCCAGTTCCTTCACCTCCACCGCATCTGCTCCTGAGATGAGGCATTCCACTCCCAGACATCCCAAATGTCCTCGTTTTTCAAGGACCGCACCTTCTCCTCCACAGTGGTCAAAAATGCCCTTGACTGTATCTCTCACATTTCCTAGAACTCATCCCTCACAGCCCCTACCCACAGTAACAACCCAAACAGAATCCCCCTCATCCTCGTTTACCACCCCACCAACCGCCAGATCCAATGCATCATCCTGCGACACTTCCACCATCTGCAATCTGACTCCACTACCAAAGACATTTTTCCCTCTCTACCCTTATCTGCTTTCTGGAGGGAACACTCTCTCTGTGACTCCCTTGTCCGCTCCACATTCCCCGCCAGCCTCACCACAGCCGGCACTTTTCCATTCAACCACAGGAAGTGCTACACCTGCCCCACATCACCCCCTCACCCTCATTCCCAGCCCCCAAGAAAACCCTCCACTTCAAGCAGATGTTCACCTCCACATCTGCTAATGAGGTATATTGTATCTGCTATTCCCGTTGTGGCCTCCTCTACATCGGGGAAATCAAACGGAAGCTTGGGGCCCACTTTGTGGAACACCTACGAACGGATCGCAACAAACAACTGCACCTCCCAGTCATGAACCATTTCAACTCCCCCTCCACTCCTTAAATGACATGTCCATCATGGGCCTTCTGCAGTGCCACAATGATGCCACTCGAAAGCTGCAAGAACAGCATCTCATATTTCGCTTGGCAGCCCTGCTGTCCAATGGTATCAATGTGGACTTCACAAGCTTCAAAATCTCCCCTTCCACCACTGCATCCCAAAATCAGCCCAGCTCATACCCGCCTCCCTAACCTCTCCTTCCACCTCAAGCCCCACCTCATCCCACCTCCTTGACCTGTCTGTCCTCCCTGGACTGACCTTTCCCCTCCCTACTTCACCTTTTACTGGCTCCAACCCTGTCTCCTCTCCACCTATCTGTTGATTTATCCATCTTCCATCTGCACCCCCCCCCCCCCAATTTATTTCAGTATCCCCTGCACCTCCCCCATTTCTGAAGAAGGGTCCAGACCTGAAGCATCAGCATTCCTGTTCCTCTGATGCTGCTTGGCCAGCTGTGTTCATCCAGCTGTGCACCTTGCTATCTCCAATTATTATTCATGGTTTTACCTCTGTCCAAATAGTCCATTTTATAAAGTTAGTGCTAAACTGTAACTCCCCTGCTCCTCCTTCGAAGTTTTTGCTGTCCTCTCATCAAATATATTCTTTTGGACATTAAAATTTTCCTCCCTTGATCGTCCTAAGCTGCAGTCACATTGTCACATATTCTCTTTGTCCTCCCATCCTTAGCAGGTTGAAGCCAAGATTTGTAGAAATCCTGGAAAATTGGCTGTGAGCTATTGGGCCCATTGTAAAGTTCAAATGCTCCATAGTTTACTTTTGCAGGTATGCCACAATTATTTATGTCGGCAACATTATTCTGTCTTTTTTACTTCTAAAGGTTGAACTTTACTCTGCAGTGGTGGTGGAACAGGGCTGTGATGTGTTCTCTTGGCTGATGGCTAGACTTTTGTGGATTGGCTTGCCTTTGTATTGTTTGGTTCAGTCTTTTGGATGAAGCTGTTCTCACCAACAGGTGCCAGACCTCTCCAGGTTGAGGCTAGTTACTTCACCTGCGATAGTTCTAGGGATTTAACAAATTCCTGTACATGAGACCATTTCCCTAGCACAGTATTTTTTTTCAGATTGAGAGACTAATGATGGAAATATCTTTGGCCGTATTTTATGTCTGAGCATTATAAGACAAAATAGGACACAAACCAACAGAACGAAACTTTAGGTCAGATGACTGGAAGTTCAAAAAGAGAGCCTTTTAAAGTGCTTGTTAAAGGAAGAAAGTGTGATCAAGAAGCTGCAGATGTAGGGAGTGAATTTCTGAGCTGACATAAACTGAAGGCACAGTCGAGTAGTGGTGAAGTGATTGAATTCCGGCATGTTGAAGGAAAGATTGGGAATTAGCTGAGAGCAGATATACTGGAGGGATGTAGGGCTGGAGAAGAGTACACAGAAAGGGGGCATGGCCATTGTGGGGTTTTAAAAAGGAGGGACATTTTAAGTGTAGACAAAAGAAAGGCATAGATGAGTTTCTCAGCAACAGAAGTGTGGAGATGGGCACCTTAATAATGAGATGAATGTATGCTCACTACCCAGCTATTGGATATTCTAGTTACTGAGCAACTTTACATCAACTTGTAAGTTGCTAACAAGCTAGAAAGTAAGGCTGGGGAGCCTGGTGTCTGTGGTGCGGAAGCTCTTGGAGAAGATATTTTGGGACAAGATATCTGCACATTTGGAAGAAAATAGACTAGTTAGTGTCAGGCAGCATGGTTTTGTACTACGACGGTTGTCTGTCACCAACCTGATTGAATTTTTTGAAGAAGCAACAAAGATAATTGATGAAGGAAGGGCTGTGAATGTAGCTTATATAGACTTCAGTAAGGAATTTGATAAAGTCCAACATGGCAGATTGGTACAAAAACTAAAATCACATGGGATTTCGGGTGGGCTGGCTGGTTGGCCACAGAAGTCAGAAGATAACGGTGGAAGTATGTTTTTCAAAATGGAGACCAGTAACTAGTGGTGTTCCACAGGCATCAGTCTTGAGGCCTGTTTGTAGTGTATGTAAATGACCTGGAGGAAAATGTTGATCGTCTGATGAGTAAGTTTGCAGATGATACGAAGACAGGTGGAGTTGCTGATAGTGCTGACGATAGTGAAAGAATGCAGCAGGATATAGATCGATTGGTGACTTATGCACAGAAATGGCAGGTGGAGTTTAATCCAGACAAATACATTTTGGAGGATCAAATTTAGGTGTAATTGTACTGTAAATGGCAGAACCCTTAGGAACGTTAACATACAGACAGATTTGGGCGTGCAGATCCACAGTTCCCTAAACGTGGCAGCACAGGTAGCCGAAGTGATTAAGAAGGCATATGGCATGCTTACCTTCATCGGCCAGGGCATGGAGTACAAGAGTTGGCAAACCATGTTGCAGCTGTATAAAACCGTTGTTAGGCCACATTTGGAGTATTGTGTGCAGTTTTGGTTGCCACATTATGGGAAGGACATGGAAGCTTTGAAGAGAGTGCAGAGAAGATTCACCAGGTTGTTACCTGGTCCCATGGACATTGGCTGTGAGGAAAGGTTAAAAAGACTAGGATTGTTTTCACTCGAAAAACGATGACTGAGAAGAGCCCTGATAGAGGTCTCCAAAATTATGAGAGGCATAGATAGGGTGGATAGGCAGAGACTTTTTCCCAGGGTTGAAGTTTCAATTACAAGGGGGCACAGGTTCAAAGTGAGAGGAGGAAAGTTAAGGGAGAAGTGTGAGGGAAGGTTTTCACACACTCAGTGGTAGGAGCCTGGAACGGACTGCCAGAAGAGATGGTGGAAACAGGCACTTTTACAACATTTAAGAGGCATCTGGATGGTTAAGTGAATAGGGAGGGAATAGAGGGAAGCAGACGGAAAAGGGACAGAAGGTTTGTTTTTTTAGATTAGTTAGGGCATTAGTTATGGCGCAGGCTTGGAGGGCCGAAGGGCCTGTTCTGTGCTAGACTTCCCTTTGTTTTTTGTTCCAAGACCTGGCCTGCCTGCATATCAGGCTCAGTGCCACTCTGCTTTGTTACAGTCTCATAGATTCCTATCCTCCCATTAAACAGGAAGTAACAGGAAATGAGTTGCAACTACAGCATACCCCTACTGAGTTAGGGAGAAATGGTAAAATCGTTTTCTACGTTGAGGTCTATTTCAGAGCTAATCAAAATGACCCTGCCACATGTCTAACAGTATCACTGCTTTGGACTCAGGATTTTTCCACTCTTCCTAGTTCTGAGGTAGGGAAGTTTCAAAGAACTGCAGACTCTGACATAGCTATTCGGCCTTCTATGGGAGAACAGGTACTTTAGACATTGTTGTTCTCCTGGTATTGAGAGTGAGGCTCAAACCTGGCCACCCATTGATAATCCTCACTTTCATGTGTATCATATGGAGCATTCACTGGCAGGACTTGGTACGTCGTCCCCGACATTTCCCTCGGCCCCTCTAGTTCAATGATCAATGTTGCACCATGACCTGCTGCTGAGATCTACTGACTCAATGTGGCACAGGACTTAAACTTTGACCTCCTGTTCCTTGTTAACTTTAAAAAAAAATTCATTTCAGGCAGTGCCCCACTCTTAAATCTATTGGTGAACAGTTACAGCATTTTTTTATTTGGGCAGCATTACAATGATTTAACTGAACACATTAAGTAGATGAGGTTAGATAGACAAAAGGAATCTCATCCAGTTGTTGGGAAGTCTATGTCTCAGAAGTATGGTTAGAAATTTTTAGAGTGAGACCCCTTAGGAGTATAATTAGGAATCATTTTCTATCTCTCTCTCTCTCTCTCACACACACACACACTGGTAGAGGTTTGGAACATTTCTGCAAATAGAAGTTGATGCTCTGTCATTTATTAATTTTTGAGTCTGAAATTGGAGTGATTTAATTAACTAAAGGTATTTTGGCCAGGGCTGAAAGCTGGGTATGTGGGGTTACATTGTAGATTTCATTGAATGGTGGAGTGTGTTCAAAGTGTAAATTGCTGACTCCTATTTTGATGTTCACACTAAAGTGAATGCAGAGCTTTAGCAATCCAGTTGAGGGAATTGGTTAATTCCATTAACAAACATTTTGAAACAGGTTAGAGTTGGAGGAAAGAAGTTCCTTCATTTATCGGGCACTTTTGACATGTAATTGCCAAAATGCTTCATCACTAGTAAGATACTTATGCAGCATAGTCACTGTAGAATAGGAAATGGTATGGCCAATTCAGGCTGAACAAGAATAAATGAGGTGAATTACCAGTGAACCAACTGTAAATATTCACGAGTCTTTTATCTATATCTAATCTTCTATGTTTGTTTCTATATAAACAATATTGATAATGCTCTCGTCAGTGAACTACCAGGTTTGAAGTAAAACACACTTTATTCATACAGTTATAGTTAAAATACAAACAAAAAAAAGCATTGGAACAACAACTTTATTGGAAAACTTAACAAAATAATAGATTATTTAACTACTACTAAAAATAGATTATTTAAACTACTAATTGTGTTTCGTTATAATAACATCCCATAAACATATGCTTGGTAATGGCAGAATCAGTAAAAGAAATTATCTCACATGCAGTCCTCCAGTCCAGGAGGAAGGAACATCAAGAGAAAACTTGGGACGGAGGGAGGGAGAAAGAGAACTTGAGAGTTTTGCTGTTGCAGGGAGAGATGTATGGCAGCCTCCAAACTCCCAATAGCTACTGAAAGCTGAACTAAAATCCTGATTCTGTGGGAGTTCAAGCTGCTGCTCTTGTTCCAACTTTTTTAAAAAAAACCCAAGGCCACACAAGCTGTTTACTTTCTTGGCTCGGAACAGATTTTTCAGCACCTCTGCCTCAAGCTCTGTTCATAAAAACACTAGGACAAAATACGCCTCTTAAAGCCTTTGTATCATCACATCTAATGAGGATTCTGATTTACTAATCATTGAGGAACAGGGTGCTGAGAGAGGTTTTTCTTCCACTGATATAATGGTCTAACACTTCTTTGAGTGGGAATGCACTGTCAGGCTCATGGCGAGAGCAGATGTACATATGACATTTTCTGAAAGCCGACAGAAAACTCCACGAGGATGAGGTGGAAACTCTGAAACGGAGACGCAAGAGTCGAGTCACGTGCCCGTTCTACAGTCACGAGCAGATGCATTCCTTGCGTGATGAGCTGCTGGTGGAGGTGAAGGACATTGAGCAGCTGGTGTTGTTGGGGAAGGAGATGAAGGCATGTCCGTACTATGCCAGCCGCTTTGCCATTCCACCAGCACAGGTATGGGAAAGTTCATCTTGTTCAGTAGCAAAAATCAACTTTAGATTTGTTTTTTAAAAAAAAAATTTGAGTTGAGGGCATTTATGGTCATCCTTTTAAAAATAAATAAATGTGCATGGGTCATTTGCTTGAAGCTGCGGTGAAAATACTGACAATGCATTGCATAGGGAGGTGCATGATCTGAATCCGGCAACAATGAGATTATAGTGGTATAAATCCAATTTGGGACAGTATGTGACTTGGGGACAAATTTGAAGGTTTTATAGATCATAGAATCCCTACAGTGTGGGAGCAGGCCATTCGGCCCACCAAGTCCATACCAGCCTTCCAAAGAACATCTCACCCAGACATACCCCGTCCCTGTAACCCTATATTTCCCAAGGCCAATCCACCTAGCCTGCACATCGTTGGGCTGTGGGAGGAAACCGGAGCCCCCGGAGAAAACCCACACAGACACAGGAAGAAAGTGCAAACTCAAAGAGCCACAACTTTGTTTCTTGGTAGATTTGCAAATTACTTCAGATGCTGGAATCTGTACTGGAAACAAAAAATGCTGGAAATCCTAGCAGGTCAGGCAGCTTCCATGGAGAGAGAGCAAGCTAACATTTCCGAATCTAGATGACTCTTCATCAGATCTTCATTTGGTAGAGGTTGTGGCAAGTTGAGTTGGTGCAGTGTAAACATGTTACAGCTCCCTTTCCTCCTGTTTGAAAGGTGCACGTGAAGCCCAATGGTTGAAGCACCGGCTGCTTTTGAGTAATGTCACGCCTCGCGTTTTGAAGAACCCTGCACTGCTCAGGTTAATTAATACCAAGAATTCCAGCTCTGAACTGTAGCTGGTGGACAGACTTTGGGCGGATTCAGGAGCTGAGTTGTTCCTCGAGCACCATCCAGCTCCTCATCTGTTCATATATCCACACTATCCACCAGGCAGTTCTAGTTATGCTCAAAACATTCATGCTTAAGAGTCTAAAAAGAAGCAGATTGCTGGGCATTTTTCAATTTGTGATGAATGTCAAATACGTGCAAATATTGTCGACTGCTTGTCTGCCTAAGCGTGAGTTTGTTGATGGATGTGGTTTTTAATCTGTTGTCTGGGGCTTTGTAATTGGAGTTGAACACCGTAGTCCGTGTTCTGATCTTATGATGGACGAACGGTCATTGATAAAGCAACTGAAGATGATTATAAATCGAATAATTCGACATAGTGCCAGGAGAGTTTTCATTCTTATTCTTCTATTTTTTTTTCTTATGTACGATGCCTTTGCGCACTTCATAAATGTTCAGTTTTCTGCCCCTGGATTTCGCCTTTAGTTTATCCTGCTCAGCTTATTGCTACTGTTGGAGAGGAGGGTTTGTCTCCACAGAAGTTGTGTCGTGGTTTGAGCCAGATGTGAGTTGGTAAGAATGAGGGCAAACAGATTTCTTCCTTGTAATGGTTTCCAATTGCTTGCCACAGCCCTTGTCAGGCTGTATCTTATGATTTGGCCAGTCAGTTGTGGTACTACCAAGATAATGATATATGTCTGAGTTTTCCGCCCAGAAGGAATTCTGTGCTGTCAACAGTGGCTGCCTCCTACTGGTGCTCAATACTGAGAAGGGCCATGTTATTTGTTGATGGTGAGAGTGGTATGACTGGTGTTTAGGAGAATATTTCTTCACCTTGATAAATCTGATACCACAAAACTTCAGTTTTCACCATTCTAAGGACATCCCCCATGTTAATGTACAAAGGAATACTTTGCTGTGAATCAGGAATGTGTTTCCTTTGGATTTTACAGGCTGTGTAAAGATGATTGGATCCCCTGTACTTTGCAGGGATTGCACTGTAAACTGAATGAACATGGTTCTGCCTTTCCCCTCGTGCTGGTTTTCATGGGTTCCCTCTACTCCTGACAGCTGGTGGTGATGCCATATCAGACGCTGCTGCACAGTTCGACCAGGCAGGCATCTGGCATCAAACTAAGGGGGCAAGTGTTGGTGATTGACGAGGCACACAACCTGATCGATACCATCACTGGCATTCACAGCTACAAGGTGACGGGGTCACAGGTGGGTACCACGTCATTGTGGTCATATAAAGTTGTTTGTAGCATGATGTATAGCGGAATCATTTATTTTATGAACCAGACCTCTCACCCCACTGTACCTGTGCTGTTTTTGGAAGGGTCATGCAAATAATTTCAATCTCCTTTGTTCTGCAATTTTTTAACATCATAGTTAAGAGCAGGAATGTGCTGTGCAACGCTTTGCATTTGTTCCATGTTCAGGAAGATCATACCTAACCATCCACCTGACTTCATTTGCACAGCTAATTCCCATATTCCCTGATTCTCTTAGAGACCTAACATTGCTGATCTTCGACTTGAATACACGCAGATGGGCATTCACAGCTATTTGTGAAAGAATGCTAAAATTTCATGACCCTCTATGTTTAAAAAGAAATCTTCTCCTCAGTTATAAATGAGCGAGCATTTATCTTGAGATTCTGCTTTGTAATTTTAAGCTTTCAATCTACATACTAATAGATGAATTAGGAGCAGAAAGTAGGCCATTAACCCCTCTTATTTGCTCTGCTAGTAAATAAGAGAATGGCTGGTCTAATTACTTCACATTCCCACCCATCCTTGATGACCACCTTCCCTCCATCATAGGGTCAGAAGTGCGCATGTTCACCGAATGTTCAGCACTGTTTGCAACTTTTCAGATATTGAAGCAGGCCGTATCCGAACACTGCAAAACCTGAACAATTTATAGATTTGGTTTGACGAGTGGCAAATAATATTTGTGCCACACAAAAGCTGGGAAAAGATCAAATCCAACACGTGTGAATCGTCCCTTGACATTCAATAATGTTACCATTGTGGGTTCCTCTCTCTGCCTTAAAAAGATTCAAGAATGCTGCTTCAACTACCTTTTGAGGAAAAATTCCAAAAACGTATGATCCTTTGAGAGAGAATTGCTGCTCCTGTGTTAAATAGGCAGCCCCTTATTTTGGGGCAGTGATTCCCTAGTTCTCCTGAGATGAATCGTCCCTTCCCAACGTAGCATGTCAAGACCCCTCAATTTTGCATGTTCCAGCCAAGTTGTTTCTTAATCTTCTGAACTTCAGTTGATACAAGCTTAACCTGTTTAATTTTTCTTAAAAATATCCTGTACATTCCAGTGTTAGTCTGGTAAACGTTCTGAATTCTTTATAATGCATTTATATCCTTCCTTTACTGAGGAGACCAATGCTGTACACCATACTGCTTATGTGTCTAGGGATGTAGGAAGGAGGCCATGGAGGATTTGAAAAATAAAAAAAGATAATTTTAAAGTTGAGACGTATGGGGGCGGGGGGCATGATAAACCACTTCTTCCTCTTTATCTTCACTCATTCATCCTACTTCATATTCTCTTGAGACAACCATTACTTGGTCCTACCGTCAGTGCCTCCCATTCCACTGTTTCTATTTTGTCTGTCTTTTTGAAGTGTCAAGCACTCTGCAGTATGTAATTCCCAAATTTGGTTACTATAACCTCTGTGGTGGCTGTTAGACAAATCTCAATTATCTTTTTTGTGCCATCAATCTTGTTACAAAATACTTTCAGATGCATTCTGATAAAGCACCTTTTAATGTTCCATATTTTGCTCATTTTCCCTGTTTTGATCTTATTTACTGCACTGTTATGGTTAAACACTTTGCCTCTTCCTGTCACACTGTTTATGTTCACCAAATTTACTACACTTATATGGCCTTTTCCTTTAGACTTAGAAATTTGTTTTCTCCTACGTTTTTCCTTTAAAGCCTTATAAGCGCTATTAATTTGCTGCCTGGTTTAAGTCGAGTCTATCGCAGTAGAACAACTCCATCTTCACCTGGTTAAAGTGCCAGCTCCCCATGAATAGAAGCCCCTCTCTCTGCGGCAATGCACTCAACATCTTAGTTCTTTGACTCTTGCAATTTGTGCAGTTAAGGAAGTAGTCCAGGCATTCTTAAGGTTCTGCTCATCAATCGGGACTCAAAAACCCTCAACAGAACGTCATTTTATCCATGTCACTATTCCTATATGGACCACAATTCTGGACTGTATCCTCCCCCCGCAAACATTTGGTATTGAAATTGCTCTTCATCTTCAAGGGGTATCTTTAACTCTTGTACTGGCCAGGAAACACAGTTGACCAAATTCCCAGTTATAGCTACGCAGAAGGCTATTTATACCCCTGACAACAATCCCCAAAACAAACCCCTTCCTGTACAGGATTAATTACTCCCCATAAAGTTATGTTATTTTTAAGTACTTGTTGGGTGGATTGAATTTAATATTCACTAGAAGTATAGAAACAGAAAATAACAGCTTTGCAGATCATTTGTCCCTTCGAGCCTGCTCTACAATTCGATATGATCGTGGCCAGTCCTCCTGCTATCTACCTCGAATCTTTGATCCCTTACATCTGGCTCCTGCTATTCGTACACTTCATTTCCAGTATCTGCTGTGATGGTATTCAAACCCATGTACCTAGAACTTTATCCTGGGCCTCTTGAATATGAATACTTTGACACTGCTGCTACTTGCCTGTCTCCTGTGTTGCTGAGACTCCGTATGAGGTCCCAATGCTGGTCTGGTTGAGATCGCTGAAATTGGCATAGGTCAGGCATTGCCCTGAGTCTTGGATTACTATCTGAGTGACTGCAGAACAGGACGGTGTCTTTGCTGACTGAGCCCTTGAGGCGAACATGTTTTAACCATGAGCAGAAAGCAGCTGCCCATTTTATTTATTTTATGACGAAGCCCATTAGGGATGGAAATGCATCTATTTAGTGCCTTTTATAGAGTCATTCAACATGGAAACAGTCCCTTCTGCCCAACAGTCCATACCATGTTCCCAAACTGAACTAGTCCCAGTTGCCTGGATTTGGCCCATAATCCCCCCCCCCCAAACTTTTCCTATTCAAGTATTTATCCAAATGCCTTTTACACAGTGTAACGGTAATGTTGCACCACTTACTCCGGCAGCTCACTTCATACATGAACCACACTGTTTTGAAAAAAAGTTGCCCCTCATGTCCGTTTCAAAACTAGCTCCTCTCACCGCTAATTTGAACTCCTCCACTCTAGTGAAAAGACCTTGCTATTCAACTTATCCATGTTTGTCATTATTTTATAAACCTTAATAAGATCACCCCTCAACCTCCTACGCTCCAGTGGAAAAAAGTTTCAGCCTATCCAGTCTGTTTTTATAACTCAAACCTTCTATTCCTGGCAACATTCTGGTAAATCTTTTCTGAACCCTTTCCAATTTAATAATATGCTTCCTATGACAAGGTGACCAAAACTGTCCAAGGTACTCTAGAAGAGACCTCACTAATGCCCTGTACAACCTCAACAGGACTCCCTGCATCCTTTCCTAAACAGCTATCTGATGCCCTTTGCAAAGACTTCATACTCTACCTAAGCAAAAGGTTGTGTTGCAGATTCCCATATTTTAGTCGTTTGTTGTACTCGGATGTGTTCAAGGAATAGAATTTGAGATTTGAGCCAGCAGGGGGAGGTATTAGCCTTTTGGAACAGGCAGCAGCAATGCAGCAGTTTAAGACTGTAACCTTTTATTAAACTTCTGAGTGCGTGATTCATTAGTATCTAAGAAGAATAATATAGATTAAACTATAATTAGGGCATGACAATCTCATGCTTTAACATTTATAGTTTATAGAGAATACGGAAATCGTTTTAATTCATGCATGGGATATGGACAGTGCTGACAAGGCTAGCATTTATTACAAAGCTGTAGACTTCCTTGAGGAGATGATGATAAACTGCTGCCTTGAACTGATGTAGTCTGTGCCGTATGTATTTTCCAAGTGAGTGTGGTATGTGGATTGGAGGGGAACAGGCCAATAGTGATGGTCCCACATACTTGTTATCCATCTTCTTCTTAGTGGCAGAGGTCATGGATCTTGGAGGCACTATCATAAATCTTGACAGTGTGGCTTGTAAATTAAGTTTGTTTTTGTCCGTTACTGGACCAAAGTTGTAATGAGGCCTGGAATTGAGTCACCCTGACGGAACCAAATTGAGAATCGTTGAGCAAGTTCCTGGTGATTAAACGCTATTTGATCCAACCATCACTTTGCTAATGATTGAGAATAAACTTATGGGACTGTAATTAGCCATGCTGCAAATGTGAGGTTTTGCACTTTGGAAAAAAGAATACAGGCATGGACTATTTTCTAAACGGTGAGAAAATTCGTAAAGCAGAAGTACAAAGGGATCTGGGAGTGTTGGTCCAGGATTCTCTAAAAGTTAACTTGCAGGTAGAGTCCGTGATTAAGAAAGTGAATGTAATGTTGTTGTTTATCTCAAGAGGGTTGGAATATAAAAGCAGCGATGTGCTTCTGAGGCTTTAAAAGGCTCTAGTTAGGCCCCATTTAGAATACTGTGTCCAATTTTGGGCTCCACACCTCAGGAAGGATGTACTGGGCCCTGAAGTGTGTCCAGCGGAGATTCACACGGATGATCCCTGGAATGGTAGGTTTAACGTATGATGAACGGCTAAGGATCCTGGGATTGTGCTCATTAGAGTTTAGAAGGTTAAGGGGCGATCTAACAGAAACTTACAAGATAATATATGGCTTAGAAAGGGCGGACGCTGGGAAGTTGTTTCTGTTATGTGGGGAGACTAGGGCCCGTGGGCGCAGCCTTAAAATTAGAGGGGGTAAATTTAAAACAGAAATAAGGAGACATTTCTTCAGCCAGAGTGGTGGGCTTGTGGAATTCATTGCCACGGAGTGCAGTGGAGGCCAGGACGTTAAATGCCTTCAAGGCAGAGATCGATAAATTTTTGATCTCACAAGGAATCAAGGGCTACGGGGGAGAGTGCAGGGAAGTGGAGTTGAAATGCCCATCAGCAACGATTTAAATGGTGGAGTGGACTTGATGGGCCGAATGGCCTTATTTCCACTCCTATGTTTTATGGTCTTACGGATTTGTTCTTTGTGCACCAGTTATACCTGGTCAATATTCTGCATTGGTGGGTAATCACCAGTGTTGTGGCTGCATTGGATAGGGCAGTAGCTTGTCCTTGGCACATGCCATAAGGACGATTGCCAGAATGCCGTCAGGGCCCGTGGCTTTTGGAGTATCTAGTGCCTCCCGAGTGTTTCTCGATACCTCGCAGAATGATTTGAATTGGCTGAAGACTGGCATCTGTGATGCTGGGTGCCTTAGAAAGAGGCCAAGGTGGATCAACCACTCCACATTTCTGACTGAAGGTTGACACAAATGCTTCAACCTTGTTTTTTGCACAGCATGCTAGCTCCCACGATCATTCAGGGATTTCTCTGGTTCATGTTTAATTGTACACCGTCATTCATGATTACATCTGCTGGGACTGCAGGACTTAGATTTGTTATTGTGGGATTGTTTAGCTTTGTCTATCACATGCTGTTTCTGCTGTTCTTTGTAACAATATCAGGTTGGCAGCCATTTTCAGATATGCCCGATGCTGCTTCTGTTACACTTTGCATTCATTAATGAATCAGTAAACTTAGGGGATATGCCAGTCTATGAGGTTACATATCGTGGTTGAATAAAATTCTGCTGCTGATGACCCACAGTGCCACATGGATGCCCATTTTTAAGCTGCTCGATTTGATCTGAACTTATTCCATTTAGTGTGGTTTATACCACACAGGATGATGGAAAGTATTCTGTGTGCTTTGTGATAGTTACTGGCAGGAGAAGCAAGCAGAATGACCTGCAACAGATATACCTGACAGTGCCCTCAGCAGTCTGTTTTTCCCTCCTTGTTCCCTCACCACCTGTCACAGGCCCATCTAGCAACTATGCCCTCTAGGACTTGACCAACTCGTTCAGTAGTGCTGTGACCAAGTTATTCTTGGTGGCCTGGCTGGGGATCCTAGGTGACCTTTTCAACATGGAGAAGTGCTGATTCATCTACTGACAGGGTGCTAGGTGGTAATCAGCAGGTGGCTTCCTTGCTTTTATTTGACCTCCTGTCGTGAGACCTCTGGGGTCTGATGTCAGTGCTGAGGGCTCCGAGAACCACTCCCTCTCAACTGCATTACAATACGCAGCTGCTGCAGTGCACCTGCCTGTGGTGAGTCTGTCTTGCAGTAGGATAGGACATGTCCAGGAATAGGGAATGAAGTTTTGGGGAGGGTGGTTCTATGGATACAATGCTTGAAAGACTGCAAAGAATGAAGAGATAATGAAGATTGCAACAATCTGTGGGTTTACTATTTCTAAAATGTAAGAATATGAGTTGTTCTAATTTCTTGGCTTAACCACAGGGGGAAGGGACAGCAGGAAAGTGGAGGAAAGTTCAGAGGATCACTGTTCAGAAGAGCAATCTGACTGACAGGCATTTTACATTTATCCTCGAAGGGAACCTGGTCTTTGGGTACGTCGGACAATAAATGGCAGTACTATACTACCCTGAGAATATCGGCTTAAATGACATGCTCTGGTTTTGAGTGAATGCAGCCTCCTGAGGTGAGAGATCCACCCCTACACCCCCAGTCGAGCTGTGACAGACACCTATTAATCAGATTCCACTTCAACCCTGTGCAGGAGCTTGTAACCTACGCTTGGTGCCTGGCTGTTTTGTTTGTAAATGTCATTGAAGAGGGGTTTAATAAATGTGGGTGTGGGATCTTTGTTCATTAAGTTTTGTTCTGTCTTTTTGCTTTTCAGCTGTGTTGTGCTCACTCTCAACTCTCTCAGTACATGGAGCGGTACAGGTAAGGCCCTTTTACCAGCGACAGCTCTGTCTCCTCCATTATGGCCTGTGAATAGTGTCGAAGGATGGTGACAGTCTAGTATGCTGGCCTTCATTGCTCAGACCTTTTGAGCATAGGATTTGGGATGTCATGTTGAGGTTGTACAGGACATTGGTAAGGCCTCTTCTGGAGTATTGTGTACAGTTTTGACCTCCCTGTTATAGGAAGGATATTATTAAACTGGAGAGGGTCCAGAAAAGATTTGTCAGGATGTTGCCGTGATTGGAGGGTTTGAGATATAAAGTAGGCTGGGACTTGTTTTAGCAAACCATAGGAGGTTGAGGGCTGACCTTATAGAGGCTTATAAAATTGTGAGGGGCATAGGTAAAAGTGAATGACAAGGGTCTTTTCCCTGGGGTGTGGGGAAAACTAGGGAGCATATTTTTAAGGTGCGAGGGGAAAGTTTTTTTTTAAAATACACAAGGGGCAACTTTTTGTTTGAACAGAGTGGTTTGTGTGTGAAATGAACTTCCAGATGAAATGGTGGATGCAGGTATATTTGCAATGTTTAAAAGATGTTTGGATAAGTGCATGAATAGGAAATGCTGGGAGGGATATAGGCCAAACACAGACAAGTGGGACTAGTTTAGTTTGAGAATATGCCCAGTGTGGACTGGTTGTACTGAAGAGCCGGTTTCCATGCTGTATAACTGTACTTACTAAATGCATATTGATAGAGCCACCCACCCATCTTGATATTACCTGCAAATTCACCCTCAAATTTTACTATCTCACTTTTTGTTTGTTGGATTTCTAGACTTTGTCAACCCTCTGGCTGACTACTAATCTTTGCCATATTGCATGCTTTTTTATCTTTAAATTTGATGCTATCCTTAACTTTTCTGGATAGCTGTGGTTAGCTTATTCTAGAATCCTTCCTTGACACTTGACACATATCTTTACTGTGCACCAAGACAGTTTTCTTAAATTTCTGCATTTGTTCCTCAGCTGTCTTTGCTGCTAAACCTTTTCCAGTCCACTCCAACTAAAATTTCTTCTCTCAGTGCATTGTAAATGTGGAGTTTGTTACCACAGAGGGCATTTGAGGCTGGGTCATTAAATGTATTCAAAGCTAAGATGAACAGATTTTGAATCAGTAAAGTCATGGGAAAGTGGAGTTGAGGATTATCAGATCAACCACAGCCTCATTGAATGACAGAGCAACTCAATGGGTTGAATGGCATACTTCTCCTTCATTTTATGGTCACACTGAGGCTCCCAGTTTGATCCTTGCTCTCTGCTGAATTAGTTGACCACCTTAACTGGTCTCTCCTTGCACAGAGAGGAGGGGACAGAAAGCAGCCAACTTATCCAGTTTGTAGTTAACTGTCCACTGCCATCTGTTTGTGGATGGGGTCAGTGGGGGCAGAATGGAAAGACAAGTTAGACTTGCTGGTGAAAGGTAGGCCACTGATGACTCAATTTTTGCATTCACATGAACGAGTGGCCACTTGTTTCACTACACATTATCTGACCTTGTGGAATGACCCTTAGAAAGAGAGGCGTAGAGTGTTTCTTTAAAACTGACTTCATAACATTTGAAAGTTTCATTTGAAGCTAATGTCGTGTTGGTGGAAGCCTCAGCCCTGAATATGACTTTCTTGCTGAGTTCATGTTTGGCCTCCAAGCTAGTAGCTGACCAGGGTATTGTGCAGTTTTAGCGTGAGATCTACTTTGCTGTTATGCACCAGTTCCAACCTAATGAGGACTTTACAGAGGAGTAGCATTGCTGTATCTGTGCCAGGAATGAAAGTGTTTAAACCCAACTCCAAAAAACTGTTGGTAAATATAAGGGCTCAAAATCTGAATTCTGGATGAATGTTCAGAATTCTTGATTCTAAGGGATATGGCTCCACAGCCCAGGAGTGTTATGGTGGCTCAGTGGTTAGCACTGCTGCCTCAGTGCCAGGAACCCAGGTTCAATTCCCCCCTCAAGCGACTGTCTGTCTGTGTGGAGTTTGCATATTTTTCCTGTATCTGCATGGGTTTCCTCCGGGTGCTCCAGCTTCCTCCCACAGTCCAAAGATGTGCAGGCTAAGTGGCTTGGCCATGCTAAATTGCTCATAATGTCCAGGATTGTGTAGGTTAGGTGATTAGCCACAGGAAATGTGGGGTAATCGTGATAGGGTTGGGTGTGGGCCTGGGTGGGATGCTGTTCGAAGGGTCAGTGTGGACTCAATGGGCCGAATATCATGTGGGTGTTGGATGCTGGTAATGTGACCTGACAACCTATTTCTTCCTGCTGCTTCTCTTTGATTTCTAAGAGAAGAGGCTAAAAACACAAAAATGACAGCCTCTGCTGGTTAAAAACCAAAAGAGCTGTGATTGCTGTAAATCAGAAACAAAAACAGAAGTTGCTAGATTAGCTCAGCAGGTCTGGGAGCATCTGTGAAGAGAAATCAAAGTTAACATTCCAGGTCGGGTGTCCCTTCGGAGTTTTGAGGAAGGTTTACCGGACCTGGAATGCTAACTTTGATTTCTCTTTACAGATGCTTCCAGTCATACTGAGATTTTCCAGCAACTTCTGTTTTAGCCTCTGCTGTTTGTTGTCCTTCTTTTCACTTTTACCTGTTTTTATACCTTCTGTGGTGTGCTGTGCTTTCCAGCATTCTTTCCTGATTTGCTTAGCTTTGGATGCGCCTAACTCCCTTCATGTTGAAGTCTTTATACTCTCTTTTCCCAGCAAATTTAGTGTCTACTCTGCTTTAGTTTTCTGTCTATTGTCATCGGGATGAATAGGGACTGTAGCACTGCTGCCTGGACTGTTTTCACCCAGTTTCTATCCAACGCCCCATGAACATTCTAGCCTAACAAGTATTTATCCCTTTCAGTTATTTTCAATAGAGATACTTTTCACATTATGGTTCCAGCATCCTGTTGTCTCCAGTGAAATTAGTCCTTGGGAATCATTGTGAAATACTGTTCTGGCCCTGACAACATGTTTTTCTTCTGACACACAGAAGTAGACTGAAAGCAAAAAATCTGATGTACGTCAAACAGATCCTTTACATCCTTGCTAAACTTGTCCACATTTTAGGAGGTGAGCATTCTGTGTACTTTTTCTTTGGTTTAAACATTTTCTTTTGTTGGATTTGCACACATCAGTATGAGGGAAATTACTCCTGGGGACTGGATCATTTTCTATTTCAGCCTCCCAGGGTGATAATTCAGGATAGTGAAGGCAAATAAAGTACACATTGACACATCAGGGGAAAAAAAGCCATGTACTCTGCCCAGAGCAATCACAGCATGGGGCTAGATACAGATTAAAGCTCCCACTGCACTGTTTAAGAACCTGTCCAACTAAGGAGACTAAGAAGCATTTCAAGGGATGGACCCATCATCTGTGGTTAACTAGGGATGCTAAAGATTACAATCAGAATGAAAGAAAAATATATATAATTGTGCAAAGACAGGTTGCACGTCAAGAGATAGGACAGAATATTAAAAAATATTTATGATACGAAGGTGGATCACATTGTGGACAGTGCAGAGGGCTGTTCTAGGTTACAAAGGGACGTTGATAGAATGCAGAGCTGGGCTGAGAAGTGGCAGATGGAGTTTAACCCTGCAAAGTGTGAGATGATTCATTTTGGAAGGACAAACTTGAAAGCAGAATACAGGGTTAACAGAAAGATTCTTGGCAGTGTGAAGGAGCAGAGGGATCTTGGGGTTCATGTTCACGGTTCCCTGAGAGCTGCCGCCCAGGTCGATAGAGTTGTTAAGAATGCGTATGGTGTGTTAGCTTTCATTAATAGAGGGATTAGGTTCAGGAGCCATGAAGTTATGCTCCAGTTATACAAAAACCTGGTTCGTTCACATCTGGAGTATTGTGTCCAGTTCTGGCCACCTCATTACAGCAAAGATGTGGAAGCATTGGAAAAGGTGCAAAGGAGATTTACCAGGATATTGCCTGGAATGGAGGGAAGGTCTTACGAGGAAAGGTTGAGAGCGCTAGGGCTTTTCTCTTTAGAACAACGAAGGATGAGAGGTGATTTGAGAGAAGTGTACAAAATGATTAGAGGTATAGATAGAGGAGACAGCCAGCAACTTTTTCCTAGTGTGGAAGTAGCTATTACTAGAGGGCATAGTTTTAAAGTGAGTGGAGGTAGATATAGAGGCAATGTCAGAGATAGGTTCTTTACTCAGAGTGTGGTCGGGACATGGAATGCATTGCTGGAGAGGGTAGTGGAGATGGCCTCATTAGGGGCATTTAAGTGGCAATTAGGTAGGCATATGGATGATTAGTATAAGGTAGTGGTGGAGATTAGATAGGCCTTAGGTTTAGGGTAAAAGTTTGGCACAACATTGTGGGCCGAATGGCCTGTACTGTGCTGTGCTATTCTATGTTCTATTTAAAGAAGAGGAGTTGCAAAGTGAGGTTGGTCCCATAGAAAGTGAGACTGGAGAATTAATAAGGGAAATAAGTTAAAGGCAGATGAATTTAGCAGGTATTTTACAGAAAACACAAGTAACATTCCCGAGAATCAGAAATAAAACTGATAATAATAGAAGGGAGTAAGGAGCTCAAAAAAAAAATTCACATCACAGTCAGTTCAGTGGCAGATGGAATTTAACCCTGATAACTGTGAGGTGATGTGCTTTGGAAGAAGTAACAAGACAAGGGAGTACTCAATGAATGGCAGAAGACTAGGAAGCTCAGGATTGGAGGGATCATTGTGTGTTTGTTCATAGATCCTAGATAGTAGTAAGACAGATTATTGGGGTCATTATGGGACGTCTGCCTTCATTAGTTGTGACACTGATTATAAGAACAGATAGATTACGTTGGAGCTTAAAAGAAACTGGATGAGCTTGGGTTGTTTTCTTTCGAGCAGAGGGGGGAACATGATTGTATAACATTGACAGTTTGGTCAGGGTGGATATGAAGCATCTATTCCCCATAGTGAAGGGTCAGTAACAAGAGGGAATAATGTTAAAGTGATAGGCAGGAGTTTCAGAGAGGATTTGAGGAAAAATAATCTCATCTGGTGAGTGGTGGGAATCTAGAATGCACTGTCTGGAAGAGTAGTAGAGACAGGAAACTTGATAACCTTTAAAATGTTTGTGGACAAGTGCTGGAAAGTGGGATGGAGTAGATTGGACAGTGCAGAGTTGAAGGACCAGTTGAAGAGCCTCTATAGTCCTGTACGATTCTGCGACCATAGACGTGATGCTATGTAAATCGTTGGAACTGCAGCTGACAAGTGCCTGGGTCTTCGTGAACTGAATCCAAGGGTCTTAAAAGAAGTGACTAGTGAGATGCTTGACCCAAAACATTAAATCTGCTTTCTCTCCACAGATGCTGCAAGACTTGCTGGCAGTTTTTTCATCAATTTCAGTTCTTGTTTCTGATTTCCAGCATCTACAGTCCTTTCAGTTTTGATTTTCCAAAACTCCCTTGGTTTTAAGGTGATCCCGTTAAATTGGAAGGTAGCAAATGTAATTCTTTATTCAAAAGGGGAGTGAGACAGAAAGCAGCAAAGAACAGGCCAGTTAGCTTGACATCTATCACAGGGAAGATGGTAGAACCACTTGTTAAAGAAGATGCAGTAGGGCATTTGGATAAGGTGATCAGCCAGAGTCAGCATGATTTTGTGAAAGCCAAATGATGTTTGACCACTCTATTGGAGCTATTTGAGGAGGTAACATGTACTGTGGCTAAAGAGTAACTAGTGGATTACTGTCCTTAGATATCCAGAAAGCTTTTGAGATGGAAAATAAAAGCTCATAGATGTGGCATGTGGACATAGTTACAAAATTGACTGGCTAACAGGAAGCAGAGAGTTCACACAATGGATCTTTTGTAGGTTGGCAACATGTAATGAGTAGTGTGCCATAAAGATCAGTGCTGGGATCTCAACTGTTTACAACTTATGCAAACAACTTAGAGGAAGTGACAGAAAGTATAATTGTCAAATTTGGTGAGGACACAAAGACAGCAAATTAAGTTCGAAGAGGACATAAGGAGCTGATGAAAATATGAATGGGTAATGTGATCAGGCAAGTGTGTGGCAAATTGAGTATCCATTTTGGGAGGAAGAATGACAAAGAACATCTAAATGGTGAGAGGTTGTACACACTTGAGATGAAGAGGAATCTGGATGCCCTTGTGCATGAACCGTAAAAAGCTGCTATGAAGTAGTGGCAGTAATAAGACTGCTGGTGGAATGTTATTGCTTAACATGAGAATTGACTACAAAAGTAACAAGGTTATGCTTCAGTTATACAGGGTACTAATGAGATTACATCTGGAGTACAGTGCACAATATTGGCCTCCTGATTTACGAAAGGATGTAAGTGTACTGGAAACAAACAAGAGAAGGTTTGCCAAACTCATACCTGGAACAGGAGGTTTATCTCATGTGAAAAGATTGTCTCCACTGGAGTTTAGAAGGTTAAACGTGGAGAGAATATTCCCTTTTATGCAAGAATCTAGAGCTAGGAGTCACTGTTTGAAAATCAGTTACCCATTTAAAACATTAAAAATTGGACTTTTTCTGAAGGACATGAGCCTTTGCAGCTCTCTTCTTGAAGAGGTGCTGGAAGCAGAGTCCTTGGATATTTTTAAGGCAGAGGAAGGTAGATTCTTGTTAAAATTAAACAAGGGGTTGAAAGGTTCTCAAGAACAGGTGAGATGTGAACTTGCGATGACAGTCAGATCAGCCATGTTCTTTGTGAATGGCCTCTTGCTCTTAGTTTGTATGAATGTCTGTATGCTCCCTCCTGCAATATTGCCGTCTTCGGGGATCCTAGGCCAGTTCCAGAGAAAAATGCTGCTGTTTGCTGTTGAAATAGAAACAGAAAATGTTGGAGAAACTCAGCAGGTCTGGTACCATCTGTGCAGAGAGAAATCGCATAAACGTTAGAAATATAATAGATTTTTATCACTAGTTAGGCTTAATTTAAGGTATAGTAGTCAGTTTGAGCCTATGCCTTCTAGTTTTTGGGTTGGGATTATCCAAACTCACTTTACATAAGGCCCCCCAGCCAACAGGGAAGGAGACCTACACTCCGTTAGCTTTATAATTTACCCAGAATCCCAACCACTGAATATTTGGGTTCCTGCCTTTATAGTCCACTTTTTAAATGTTTGTATTTCCTTTATGGGCTTGATCTTTTTAGTAATTCTCTTATTTTGTGATTAATCAGGGAAGGTTGGACAAAATCCGAACACGCAGAAGATTTTTCAGGGTGGTAGGTGACTGACCACTTTGAACACAACGGAATTTTCTAAACTGCTTATTTTGAATATAAAAAGTCTGCCCTTCCTTCAGTTATACAGTGCTTCTGGTCTTGCTTTAAGGCAGATCACTACTTCTGGCCAATTGCTTTTCTCAAAGGTGACTTTGATTTGATCCAGAATGTTGGTCAACCTTATCTGGGGAAACTGTTAAGATCTGAGCAATGCATTTCTTAGTTTAGAAGGCTGAGTGATGTTCTATAGGTGTATTAAATTTAAGCCACTGAAATGTTGAGCAGTGCCCAAGACTGAGTCTAAACATATTACCATGACATCCAGTGGAATTACCATCACTGGATACCCCTATCAACATCTTGGGGGTTACCATTGACTGAACTAGGTCAGCCATTTTATATGCAGTGGTTTCAAGAGCAGGGCAAAATCTAGGAATTCTGCTGCAAGTAACTCACCCCCTCACTCTGCATTGACTGTCCACCATCTCCAAGGCTTAAGTCAGGAGTATGGTGGAATTCTTCCCTCTTAGATGAATTCAGCTCCAGCAACACTTGAGAAGCTTGATGACATCCAGGATTAAGGCGACCACTTCATCAGAACTGTACCCATGTATTAAATGTTCACTTCACCTCCAATGCACAGTGGCAGCAGCAAGCATGCTGGAGCAACTGATCAAGGTTCCATTTGACACCAAATTTCCAAATCCACAAACTGTCCCAAGTAGAAGGTCAGGAGCAGTGGGTGTGTGGGGACACCACTATCTGCAAGTTGCCATCCAAGCCGCGCACAATCCTGACTTGGAATTATCTTACCATGCCTTTGGTCCAACTGGATCAAAATCATACAACACCCTTCCTGTGAAAGAATATTCTACGAAAAGGGTATTTTAAATGATTGATTAACTGATTTCAAAGGGTATATATTAGAGGAATCCAGAACAAGATATACCTATTTAACATTTCAATTAGGAGTGAAATAAGGAAACACCCTTTTGTCCACATTGTAAAGGGTGTGGAAATCTGGAACTCTGTTAGCCCAATGCAGGGGTAGATGTTCAGGGAGCTTCCAAGGTAGAGATTGATCATTTCTTATTAAATAAGGAAATATGGAGAAATGAAATTGAGCTGCAGATCCATTTTATTATCAGAGTTAGGCTCCTCTTTGTATATGTATTAGACAGCTTAACCTTAACAGTACTGTTTACAGCTCTACATGTAGGACAGTCCATAAGATTACTGATTTTTCTTTTGAAAATACACCTTGACTTCAATATCCTTTTTGCTTTTCTGTCTATTTTTCAAAGGCACTGAGTTACAATCAATCAATGATTTCCTCTTTCGTGCACAGTTTGACAACATCAACCTATTTAAAGTAAGTCACTTTTATGTGTGTTGAAGTATGGAGGTCCAGTTTAATGTAGTGCCTCCTGCCCCATATTTATTGCTCGTGATGATATTGACAATTGCCCCCTGCTGTTAACCTGCCTGAGACTGGTGTGATAAAGATTATATTCTTATAATTTGGGAATTTAGATTTTTAATGTGAAGGCAGATGGATTCTAGTTTCAGTTCTCTGAAAATGACAATCTTTTAAGTGGTTAGAAAGTAATTTGGAAAAGTGACCTAAAACATCATTTCCAAGAAAGCGTGCGACCTCGTGAGCTTCGAGCCAGATAGCCGCGGTCTTAATTGATGAAGTCTTTACCAAGTGAAAATTTGGTCAGACAAGAAGAAACAGGCCAGGGGCCATTAATGATTGAGTTCAGTTCAGAAAATTGAATTTTTTCAATTCGTAGAGATTTCCGGCAAACCACAGTGGGTTTTGGCTTGTGAGAGTATTTCTTGTTGACGTTTCAAGGCGTCAGAATTGTAAAGAAATTGGATCATTGCAGCTAGAAAGAAGTCTTTAGGCCATTAAAGCCGGGAAGAGTCAGTTAATTAAGAAATTGAAGTTAAAACAGAAGTGACCCTACCATGGTTTGAGTATCTAGAAAGCATATTTGTGGAGAAAAAGGTTGATTTGTTCTTTTTGCTGGTGATGAGGTCTTTCTAAACTACTGCTTACTTTGTTCTGTCTTCCTTTTGTGGAACAAACTTGCACTCTTTTGTTAAAGAACATTGGCAGCTCATACGTTTAGCAATTAACCACCACAGTAACAAACTGCAAAAATTAATCTTACCATCTTTCAAGTCACGTTTTACTTTGGGATTGATTTTGTTTGTTGTCACCATCAGTTGGGATCTAATCCTGACCAGATGTGACTAGCTTTGATCTTGGGGGTCTGTTTAGGTTTCAGAGTGTTGTTTGAATTGATCTAATTTGCTCACTCCTAAAATTTTCCTCCCAAATTATCATACACCTGCTGAGTAGGAAGGCACAGCCAACTCTCTCCAGCACCAACTGTGTATGAGATGAGCTGTGTGGATCAGCTGGTCTTCTGTTGTCCATCAGATCTGAAAATGGACCTCATCTCTCAGTATTGGTTGGAATTTCTCCCTCACAGAACCATATTCCTCAGCTGTCCCCACTTCCAGTTTGTCTGCTTATCCATTTAAATGACATTACAAAGCTTACAGATTTACAGAGTAATAGAAGCAGATTCAGTAATACCTTGAAACCACGGAAAGAGGCTCTTAAACCCTGCAGCAGCTAAACGAACTAGCCACCCATTCTAACTCCACTTTCCAGGACCTGATCCTTGGCCTTTACAAGTTATAGTGCTTGAGGTGCCGATCCAGATTCCTTTTAAATAATTTGAAGGTTTCTGCCTCAACCACCAAAGTGGGCAGTGAATTCCAGACACTCACCACCCTTTGGGTGAAAAACTTCTCCTCATGAATATTTAATCCTTTTCCCCATCACCTTAAATCTGTGTTCCTTGGTACCTGACCCCTCCATCAGCAGAAAAAGTCTTCCTGTCCACTCTATCCAAAGCCCTCAGTATTTCTGTGCCTCAATTAATTCATCCCTCAGCTTCTTCTGTGGTAAGGAAATCAAATCAACCCAAGCCTATCCAGTCTTTGGTAATAGTTGGAGTTTTCATGCTCTAGCAACGTTCTTGTACCCTCCTGTATACTGTCTTCAGAGCAATTGTGTACTTCCTTTAATGTGCTGATCAAAACTGTACATAACTCCATCTGTGGCCTAACCAGTATCTTAACTAATTCCAGCATTAGATAATAAAGTGTGAAGCTGGATGAACACAGCAGGCCAAGCAGCATCTCGGGAGCACAAAAGCTGATGTTTCGGGCCTAGACCCTTCATTATTAGCATTATCCTTCATCCAGCATTAGATCCCTGCTTTTGTATTCAATTCCTCCTCCTAAAGTATCCCATGAGCTGCCTTTATCACCTTACCCTACCCATTTTGGAACTTATGGACAGGTATTCTAAGCTGTTTCACTTGCTGTACTCCTGCCAGTATCCTCCCGTTTACCATGCATTCCCTTGCTTTGTTTGCCCTTTCCAAATACGTAAGTTCATTTCCCTGGATTTAATTCTATTTGCCACTTTGCCACTTATTCAAGTAAACTGTTGATATAATCCTGTAATTGACAGCCATCCTTTTTACTATCAAGTGTTTGGCCAGTTTTTGTGTTGTTTGAAAATTTCCCAATCATACCTCCACACTGAAGTATAAAACATTATGTATATCACAAGAGACAAGGAACTGAAACCTGTGGAACATGACCAGAAACTGCTTTCCATTCATATTCTTGTGTCGTCATTGATTTTGTCGGGTGCTCTGATTTCCTCCCACAGTTCAATAATATGCAGGCTAGGTGGATTAGCTGAAGGAAATGTGGAGTTACACGGAAAGGGAAGGCGGTTGGGTCTGGTTAGGCTGCTCTTTGGAGAGTCAATGTGGACTTGATGGGCTGAATGGCCTGCAGGGATTCTATGATGCACAAAATTTTCTGTTGACCATTATCTTTTGTTTTCTATTACTGAACCAAATTTGCATCCATCTTCCCATTTCCATTTATATCCTGTGGGCTTTAATTTTTCTTAAGTCTGCTGTGTGGAACCTTGTCAGATGCCTTACATGGATCCATGTAGACAACATTCACTGCACTAACCTCAACAAGCCTCCATGTTACTTCTTCAAAAATTTTAATTATGTCAGTATGACACAATCATCTCTTAACAAAACCATGCTGACCATCTCGGAATAATAGTTAGTTCCGCCTCAATACTAATTCCAGTAATCTGCTCACCATTGTCAGGCTGACTGGCCTGTGATTATTTGGCTAGTCCCTCACATCTATTTTGAAGTCATACAAGGTTTGCAAAACTTCAGTCCTCTGGTGTCTAGTGAGAATCGGAAAGTGATTCACAGAGCGTCTGCTGTTTTGTACCTGGCTTCATTTAACAGCCGAGGGTGCAATTCTTCCAAATTTGTTGATTTATTCTTTTGGGTACATCAATCCTTCATGTACTTCTCATTATGCTTATTGTATCTAGTAGTTCACTCTCCTCCTGTTTAACTGTAATGTCTGCATCATCCCTCTTCTTTGTGAAGACAAGGATAAATACTCATCATGATCCCTGCTTACCTCTTCTACATTCATACACATTATCTTGCAGACCTGATAGGCCCAACTTGATGTATGATAAAGCATCTTTGGATTTTCTTTTAATTTTATCAGACAGTTTTGTTTTTCCTACCTTCTCTTTTTTTTCTTTGCCAGTTTCCTTTTTCACTTCACTCCTGTAATTTCTATGCTTCTTGAAACTTCCTAAAGTATTGAAAGGGAGTTGGTCATGTGTTTGAATTGCTGTTGGGAAAGAACAGGGGGGCTGGATTAATTGGATGCCTCTTTCAGAGAAGGGTCAAATGGTCTCCTGCCCTGTTAGATTCTAAGATATTGGCCGTTTTGGGTGAGGAAGGAAAAAATAGTCGCTGGATGGGGGTTCGTTGTGTGTTTATGGTGGCTGAGTCTAAGGTCTCTGCCTGAACTGAAGATCATTCCTCTCCCTTGTTATGAATCTTGGACATGCTGTTCATGTGAATTTGCTGCGTATTTGTTCAGTTTGCTCTCTTTGTTAACCAGGTGCAACGCTATTATATGAAGAGCATGCTCAGTCGAAAGGTCAGTGCCTGTTTATTGCCTAGCTCTTAGAGTTTGGAGTGTCTCTTTTTAAACATCTCTCTAGTCCTGCTAAAGTCAGACGTAGCACTTTCTTAGAATCCTTTACTTACGGTCCTAGGCTAGATTATCTCATGTCAGCTATATCTAACTTGTGCTGTACCTGCTCTGAAGAGTACAGGGGGAGCTTTTCTCTATCCAGTAAAGCCAGCCCCACCAATGTGAATTAAGTCAAATATTTTAAAAGCAAGTGATTTTTGTATACAAGTAGTTACAAGCTGGTACTTTTCTAAACTTAAAGCAATTTGGAAATAAAACTGGGAAGTGATACAGAGTTGTCCAACATAAAATAATCACCTGTCAAATGTTAATGGTGTTGTCACCTTACTAGCCTTCAAGGGAAAATGAAATATAGAAATCGAAGCAATATCTAAACTGAAATATAAACAGAATCCTGGTTCAGTGATCCACTGGCAATTGCACTGAACTGAAAAGAAAAACACATTTGGAACTGGACAGACTGCTGTCTGCAAAACCCATAAGTAGTTTCTCCTGTAAAGGCTGCTATGAGCCATGCAAATCTTTTGCTGTTCTCCTCTAGTGAAATATAAACAATTGGGAGTAGGTGAATAAAATCTTAATCAGATTTCATACAAGACCCGATTCTAGTCCAACAGGTTTATTTGAAATTACAAGCTTTTGGAATGCTGCTCCTTAATCAGGGGAAGTCAGGCGATCTTGACCTGATGAAGGAGCAGCATTCCAAAAGCTTGTGATTTCAAATAAACCTGTTGAACTAGATCCTGGTGTGTGTGACGTCTGACTTTGTCCAACCCAGTCCAACACTGGCATCTCCACATCAATAAAACCTTAGAAATTTTACAGTGGTAAAAGCCCATGCAGGACTGATCATGAATACCAGTGCTCAAACCTTTCTTTGGTTGAAGAACAGTTTTTAAATGAATTAGTAACCACTGACAGCTTCCAAACTGAATTAAAATACCATAGGATGCATATTTCTCAAGGTATTCCATGTAAATTTATATTTTACAATGTTTTTAAGAGAACGGACAGTTGCTTGAAATAGTAAATTGTGGTTAATTCATTGATGCAGACTGTGATCAGACAGACGAGACAAAGTAGAAATAAAATATCAGTGTGGTTGCAAAATTAACAGGGCAGTTGTTCCATGTTTTGATGTTTAACAAACTAAAAGCAAAATATTATTTTGTAAAAGTCGCATAAACATTCCATCCTTCCTTGGCTTACATGCCTGTGCAAACACAGCCCAGTTTGCAGTATTATTTAATCATAAAGGAATTTTCAAAATTCCAGCAAGTTCAACCAGCAGCTTTTCCACAATTACAGGAACCAAACAGAGATTAGCCAAACAAAAAGTGCTGAAACGCTCAGCAAGCCAGGCATTGTTGTAAAAGTACTTTGAGTCCAAACTGAATGCATTCTATTTGGCCCATCATATCTGTACCGGCTGACCGAAAGAGGATAGTGACTTAGTGTCATCCACCTATCGTTTCTCCATACCGATGGATATTGTTTCTATTTACATAATCATCCATTGCTCTCAATTTTGCCTTGATTGAAGCTGCTTCCACCACAGTCCCAGGCAGTGCCATCCAGAATTGTAACAATACTGTGGGTTTACCACCCCTCCACGGACTGCAACAGTTCAGGGAAGTAGTTCACTGCCTACAGGAAAATTCAGCTAGTGACCCAGCCCACATTTTGTGAAGTGTTTTTTTAAGAGAAGCTTTTCTCCCCTCCACGAGAAATTATGCAATTCCCTGCTTCCACCATGAAGAAGGTCAAGTTTTTTTGGGTGCTTAAGAGTTGGACAGCTTGTCAGTTACTTGTGCAGGACAGACTCTAAACCATTCATTAGCTGCTGTTTTAGTGTGTTAGTGGGTTTGTGGGCTAAAACAGCAGCTAATGAACTTAAAAGACTCTATACAGACAACAAGCAAAACGAACATCATCTGCAAAATACCTTGCAAGAACTGACAAACAGGCAGAAAGTTAGCCACCAGGATACTTGAACATCAACTAGCCACAAAAAGATATGACCCACTATCACTAGTATCCTTACAGATAAGGAAGGACACCACTTTGATTTGGGACAACACATGCATCCTAGGACAAGCCAAACAGAGACATGCACGAGAATTCCTAGAAGTATGACATTCCAACCGGAACTCCATCAACAAACACATTGATTTGGAGCCAATCTACCATCCCCTGAGAAAAAGAACAGGAAATGACATCACTATCCCAAGGAAACCTAAACAGATAAATAGAAAGCGGGACATAACACCAGCGCTTCATTGGAGGTTCAGTGATGATGTTACCTAGAATGGTGATGAAACGTCTGAAAGCTAACCTTCCAGCTCAGTGAGCAAACTCGCATCCAGAAACTCAACCTGAGCTACAAATCTTCTCAAAACTCACTATTACAATCCTGATCAACTTTGGAAAAATCCTTGGCCTCTTTAGTGAGCACTTGCTTGTGTTTAGGAAAGAAATCAAGTGGTCAAATTAGAAAGCCCTGCAATGAATCATGACTGAAATTCAGAAATCATGTTTTGTGCTGTTCATGAGAGTTTTCCTGTCTATATCTAACCTGTTCTGGGTGTGTTAGGTAGAATGTATTTTACAATATCTGCTCAGTGATCTAAATGTGTACAAGTCGGTGCCATCTCTGGCCTATGATAAATTAAACTTAATAGTAATCACAAATGGGTCAATTCAGCAAGTGCTGTATTCAAAGAGATTAGAGATTAGGCCATTATATGGGGTGCCAGTCCTCTGAACTCTTTGACCACAACGTCACTAAATGTCCTTCTATACATGAGAAGTTCTGAGATTGTTGTGAGCAGTGTTGGATGTTCGTTTAGATAACAAACTTGTTTCTATATTTCCAGTATTTTTTTCCATATGCACCACTGTTTGTACCACAGATATTTTACTGGCTACCTTCATTCCACAGCTCTTTGGGTTTGTGGAGAAGTACCAGGTTTCAGTGTCAAAACCAAACAACACACAAGATCAAAAGGCATCCAAAACAGCAGCTCTTGAGAATTTTCTTCAGAAGCTCAATGAGAAACCCACTGGACAAGGTCTGTGTGTAACTTTGCAGTGTCTGGTTATGGTGTTTCTATTCTCAGTGAGATGTGCTAAGCCATTTATCTCCAGCCCTGAAACTAGTTTGTTCCTATGCACAATCTACATATGCTTTGCAGTTTAGGCTATGTGTTACAATACACTGTGAGTAAAGGACCACAGAAGACTTGAGTCAATAGTTTGTTAAAATTCAAGCTACTGCAGTCAAAAATGACAAAAATACTTGTTGATGTATTAAATTTGACTGGATACTATTGAGAACTGAAATTATCAGTGACTGTTTTGTGAATGAACTTCCGGTCTGTTGTAAGTGGATCATCTTGTCTGATTCAGCCAAAATCATATCTTGTAGCACCAATATTAAATCAACCCTCCGGAATATCTGTTCACTAACAAATGAGGCTTCCTAATCATCTCTGACCTTTTATTGTTGATGATTGCATTAACTTTGACAGAAGCCCCTCTGACACCGTCTTGCTCCTTTCTGAAGTTTCATCTCTGGCTGTGCCAACCACCATCCCCACCCCTGGTGTGACATTGTAACCCTCACCACCAATTTGTATCTAGGTATTCCCCTTTCTCCTTTAACACTTTCTCCTCCTGTGAGTACCTCACCTTGATTCATGCCCTCTCTCCCATCAAATGAATATTTTTACAGGATTCGCAAGTCGAACAGAATGTTTCTCACTGATTTCTTCCTTCAGCCTTTGCACCAACAAACTTCTCATCCTCTGGTTTCAACCTGGATCCAAACTTGTATTGTCTGTTCTCTGAGCTTACTGTTGTGTTTTGATACCGCCCTTCAATATTACCTACCCATATTTACAAGATGCATTTCTGGCCCAGGGCACCTCATGTAGCCACTCTGCCCAATTTTTGATCATACTGGCAATCACATATGGAACATAGAACAGTACAGCACAGAACAGACCTTTCGGCCCATCATGTCTGTGCCAGCCATGAAGCCATTTTAAATTAATCCCATCTACCTGTATTCCTCTATTACCTGCCTGTCTGCATGTCAGTCTAAATGCCTCTTAAACTTTGCCGTTGGAACTGCTTCTGGCAACATAGTCCAGGCACCTACTACCCACTATGTAAAAAAAAAACTTCTCCCCTCTCAGAACCTGTGCTCCCTCGTATTTCACATTTCCACCCTGGGAAATTGAGTCTGACTATCCACCACATTTATTCATCTCATTATTTTATATACTTCTATCAGGTCACCCCACAGTCTCTAATACTGTAGCAAAGAACAATCCAAGTTTGCCCAACTTCTCCTTTTTTAGCTTATACACTCCAAACCAGGCAACATCCTGGTAAACCTTTTTTGAACTCTCTCCAAAGCCTCCCCATTCTTCCTAATGTATCGTTGCCAGAAATGCATACAATACTCCAGATGTGACCTAACCAAAATCTTGTACAGCTACAACATGACTTAGAAGCTTTTATATTCAGTGCCTGGACTGATGAAGGCAAACATGTCATACACCTTCTTTACCACCTTGTTCACTTGTGTCGCAACTTTCAGGGAGCTACGGACTGGACCTCAAGATCCCTTTGTGCATCAGTGCCCCTAATGGCCAATTACTGTCTACTTTTCCTCTTGCGTTTGATTTCCCAAAACACATCACTTCACACTTGCCTAGATTAAACTGCATCTGCCGTTTCTTCTGCCCATCCTTCTAGCTGATCTATATTCTGCTGTATCCTTTGATAACCATTCTCACTATTCACAACTCCACCAATTCTCATGTTGTCTGCAGGCTTATTAAGGAGACCACCTGCAATTGTCATCCAAATCATATAGGTCCCGGTACTGATCCTTATGGAATATCACTGGTCAAAGATCTCCAGTCAGAAAAACGCCTCTCCACAACTACCCGCTGTCTTCCATGACCAAGCCAATTTTGTATCCAGTTTGCTCACTCACTATGGATTCCATGCTGTTTGAGCTGTTGGACCAGCCTATTATGAGGGACCTTGTCGAATGCTTTAATAGAGTCCAAGTATGCAGCGTTCACTGCCTTACCCTCATCAACTATCCTTAATCACTTTCTCAAAAAACTCAGTTTTGTAAAACAAGATCTCCTCCACATAAAGCCATGCTGACTATCCCTAATAAGTCCACTCTTCCCCAAATGCAAGTAGATCCTGTCCCTAAGAATCTTGCTCAATAATTTCCCTACCTACCACTGATATAAGGATCACTGACCTATAATTTCCTGGATAATTCTTGTTGCCCTTCTTAAACAAATGGACAACTTGAACTATTTTTCAGTCTTCTGGGACCTCCACTCTGGCTAAAGAGGATATGATGGTCTCTGTCAAGGCCCCAGCAATCTTCTCCTTTACCTCCTTCAGTATCTTGGGATGGATCCCGTCAGGCCCTGGGGATTTATATATCTAACTCTTTTTCAATAAAGATCTGGAAGTCTCATCCAGGATTTGAACCTGGGATTTTTCGTGCTATCTACATATTCCCAAAATAAGAATCATGCTTTCGATCACTAATGCAGTTACGTTAACTAGTTACGATTACCATCCCCAGCAAGAGAGATTCTAACTATTTCTCCTTGATGCTCAGTGGTATTGCTATGGCTGAATCCCCCACTGTCAACATCTTGAGGGTTACCTTGAAGCAGAGACAAAACTGAACTAGACAGAAATACAGTAGTTACAAGAGTGGGTTAGAGGCTAGGAATCCTGCAGCAAGTATCATGCCTTCCGTCTCCCCAAAGCCTGTCCGCAATCTGCAAGGCTCGGGTCAGATGTAAAATGAAATGTTTCCCACTTGCTTGGAAAATGCAGCTCCAATGACATTCAGAGGCTTGGCACTATCAGGATGAAGCAGCTCACTTGTTTGGGCATGTCCACAAATACTGACGAACTGTAGCATCAATGGGCACTGTCGACAAGACACTTAGCAACAATACCACTCGCCGTCCTGACTTTGAAATAGATCGCCTTCCTTCAGTGTTGCTGAAGCAAAACTCTGGGACTCCCTCCCTCACATGGGGTATGGGGGTGTCTAAACCAAATGAATTGTAGGGCTTCAAGAAGGCAGTTCACCACCACCTTCTCGAGGGCTATAAATGCCAATGAGGTGAACATTATTTCTGAGTGAATTTTAAAAACACCAGGACCATCCTGGAATACAGTCCTGGCACCCTTTTAGAGTCTTCTTTACACAGCTTCCCTCTCTAGTATGAGGAGTTCATTTATTGTTATTAAGTTTAAAGTCTTCTGTTTAGCTGCCTTTGCTTCTGGCACTAAAAGAATCCTTGAGATTCCTGTCCTCTTGCTCTAGTCTTAAGTTTGCCTCTTTATTTAGTTTGTCCTGTTTCCTGTAGTGATGTCTTTTAAGTTCATCTGATCCTGGACACCTATTTCCTGTTCCTTTGTCTCCCTGTTCCGACTGAGCCCCGCTTCACTGAAATTTATTGCTTAACCAACTTTTAGTCACCTATCATCATATTGTGGTGTCTGATTGTGTCTTGGAAGCAGCCAAAGGAACTGAGAGCATTGTTGCTAAATTTGCAGATGACACAAAGATAGGTGGAGGGTCAAGTAATGTTGAGGAGGCGGGGAGCTGTGGAAGAACTTGAACAGATTAGGAGAGTGGGCGCAGAAGTGGCAGATGGAACGCGATGTGGGAAAGTGTGAGGTTGTGCACTGTTGTAGGAACAATAGAGGCATGGACTATTTTCTAAATGGGAAAGGCTTCAGAAACCTGAAGCACAAAGGGACTTGGGAGTCCTAGTTCAGGATTCTCTTAAGATTATCATGCAGGTTCACTTGGCGGGCAGGGGGTGTGTCAAGGGTTTGTCACATGAGGAGTGATTTTATGTCTCTGGGGGTCTGCATTTGTAGTTTTAAAGGATGAAGGAGGATCTCAGTAAAACTTATAGAACACCGAGAGGCCTGGATAGAGTGGTATTAGCCATGATCGCATGGCAGAACCGACTTGATGGGCTGAATGGCTGAATTCTGCTCCTATATTTTATAGCCTTGTATATGTGTATGGAGTCCTGAGAGCAGATTTCTGCTTCAGGGTCAGACCCCGACATGAAAGTAGCTGTCTTGTGGAAATTACCCCATGCCAGTCAGCACCTTCAGAACAGGAGGAAAGAAACCGTTTGGGTATGTGAAAGGCAAAACTAAAATCCAGATTAGAGAAACCAGTTTATTAAGTTGGGATGGATCCTGGCAAATATATCTGTGAATCAATGTCTGCCTCTGCTGCTAACTGGATCAAAGTGCTCAGTTTCTGTTTTGTATTTCTGACCATTTATTTGATCCACTGTTTATTTGGTAGTTACACTCCATGAGCGGGAAGAGGACATCAAGCAGGAGCAGCCTGTCATGGCGTCTCCGATGATGCAAGTTGAAGGGTTTCTTTTTGCTCTCACCAGCGCTAACAAAGATGGACGAGTGGTCATTCAGAAACAAGGTAGGCATGAGATGTGTCTCCTACAAATTCCTCATCTTTCGTTGTTTGGTTTATTTCGACTGTGTGAGAAGACAGTCATGTTATTTGCCTTTTACTGTTCAGTTACCTTCTGCTCAGTACACTTCACCTCTGCTCCATTTTGGAGCTCATCCGCTGTCTGTCCGTCCTATTGCAGCCATGACCCACTACCTGTATTCTCACCTTGGATTACGGTATCGTGAATCCAAGTCTAAAGTCAAGACTTGAGCAAGAATCCTAGACTGACGCTTTAGTACTGTACTGATGACATGCTGCACTATTGGATATGACACCTGTCAGATGAGAGGTTCAATTCTGGCCTCTTGCAGGTGGATATAAAACCTACTGTAACACCACTTTAAAGAGGAACGAGGCGACGATTAGCTGCTCCCTCCACACTTCACGTCAGCTCTGATGAAGTCATCTAGACGTGAAGCTTCAGCTTGCTCTCGCTTCGTGGATGCTGCCTGACCTGGTGTGACCTCCAGCATTTGTTTTCAAGGCAATTATTCTGGGTATCCTGGACAATATTTACCCTTCAATCATCAAAGAGATAGATTGTCCAGCCATAATTGCATTCCTGTTCATGGGGCTTGTTATATTAACTGCTAAATTTCCTACAAACAGTAGTGATTATAATTTAAAAGTGCATTGGCTGTTAAGGTGCTTTTGCATTTCCTGTGGTTGTAACTGCAAGCCCCTTTTTTTGTCCAAACTACATTCCATTTTCAGATTCCCCAAAGTCTGCCTGCCATCTACCAGGCACAAGTCAGGGTGTGGTGAAAATAGATGTGTGCAGCTCCAGTAACACTCAAGAAGTTCTTCACCATCCAGGACATAGCAGCCGGAATGATTGGCATCACATCCACAAGCACTCGCTCCTCCCTCCAACACCAATATCCAGTAGTAACAGTCTGCATCTTCTACAAGATGCACCGCAGAAATTCACCAAACATCCTTGGACAGCACCTTCCAAAGTCATGACCACTTTCATCTAGAAGGAAAAGGGCAGCAAAAAGGATTGGAACACCTCTACCTACAAGTTCCCCTCCAAACCACTCCCCATCCTGAATTGAAAATATATTGCTGCTCCTTCACTGTTACTGGTCAAAATCCTGGAATTTCCTCCTTAAGGATATTGTGGGTCAGTCTACATCACATGAACTGCAGCAATTTAAGAAGGCAGCTCACTACTTCTCAAGGGCAACTAGGGATGGGCAATAAATGCTGGTCCAGCCAATGACACCCACATCCCATGAGCAAATTGTGATTGCTCAATACTACTGTTCTCAATTCCTCGTGTGGCTTCTCAGCAATTACATATTGATTACTTCCATTCCTGAAGGTCAGAAATGAAATTGCTTAGGTTAGCCCTCACTGAGTACATTCTCTAAATAACCTTTGAGTCATTACAACACTGAAGGAGGCCATTCTGCCCACTGAGTCTTGACTAGCTCTGCAGAGCAGTCTAATGAGTCCCTTTCTCCAGGTTTTGTATTTATTCACTCCAGGTGGGCTTTGCTGGCTAGTCCAGCATCCACTCCCACCTGCCCCAGAGTTGTCATTAATATGTCTGAGCAGGTTGGTTAAAATTCTTAGGATCACCTTTTACATTAATAATAGTTTATAGTTTTCACAACTATAGATCTTTTAGGTTTCCTTTTGACATTAACTGCTATTCTATTCTCAGTTTTCTGCCTGATGTCTTTATAATTTTATTGTTTGATGCTGACAGTCTCACTATCTTCCCTAATCACCTCGCCGTTGCTAAAGCTGCCTCCAAGAACTTCTTATTTGCGCAAGCACTCTTTCACATCAAAAACTCTTAACTCTGTATAAAACACAAGTGTTTCCAAAATTACTGCCATGTTGCATTCTCTAGCGAGGTTCCTCTAACATCTTCCATCTTGCTAGATGAGCTAAAGGAAAGCCTGTCATCCAGTGGGGAATTTTTTTTTCACTGAATGCTCCTCTTTCTTGTACTTCTTCTTATCCCACTTACAGTAATGTTACTATAATTCTTGGCTCTCTAAACTCTCTCTTTTCGTTTAATCCACGATTGCAAGCCTGCTTCCTCATGCCTCCTTTCTCCTCACTATTCCCCTTTTTAAAAATATTCTCTTTTTCTTTCTCCTGTCCTTCCCAGCACCACAAAAGCAAGCAGCTTCTCACATCAATTTCTCCTCCAGTCCACTTACAGAGCCATATTTGACATTCCAAATCCTGAGTGATGCTGCTTAGTTTGTACTGGTATCCTTCACAAAGACACTTGTCTTCCTAATGGTTCTTACTGTGTGTGGTGCTGATGAAATGTTTCTGTTAACATACACTCATCATTCTGTCTAATAGGTTGGGGGATTTTTGTACATTTTTCCTCAGAGATCCACAGCTGGCAGTACTACCCCATCTATTGGTTTAGTCGAGACTTTTACCCAACAAAGATTCACTTAAGTTAACTCCACAGCCAGGCTCTGAGGATGTTCTAGATTTGCATACCAGCACACAACTGAGGGAGTGCTGCTTCACTATTGAGAAGACTTCTGCCTGTTCACTGGCATGATTTGGTGTTTTATCTGTAACTCTACCTCATCCAGCACAACAAAAGCAATTTGACTGGTCATTCATCTTAAACTCTGGTAATCTGCATCATGAAAATGTCTACTACATCTGTCTGTCTAACATCACCAGTCGGGTTGTCTGTTCATGAAATACTTGGCTATATTTTTCAATTGCCTTTTAGATTCATGTGTTTCAAATGTTATCTGTCAGAAGGCCGTGCACTTGGTGTGATATCCTCAGTTTCTCCATGGTTTCCTTCCCCAGTTCTCCACTTTCCAGGACTTTTGCCTCACGATAGCAGAGCAGGGAATCATTGGCTGTGTTCATACCAACTGATAGAGAAAAGGCAAGTCAACATGTGTAAGGGGCCTCTTCAACAGAATCAGATGGCAGATGTGAAGGACTAGTGGCTTGAGCTGATTGATTCACTGTTCTTTTGAGCCGGGGTCATGTTTGAACTTGGGTCTGTGTCCTGTAGGTACAGTGTCCCAGAGTAGCCTGAAGTTCTTACTGTTGAACCCAGCAATCCACTTTGCTGAGGTAGTGAAGGAATGTCGAGCAGTGGTCATCGCTGGTGGCACAATGCAACCGGTAAGTGCTTCCTCATGCAAATGAGTAATGTTTAAATTAGTAGAAGGCTGGTATCCAGTGATTGCTGCTAGAAACCCTGTTCCATTTGTGTATGTGAGCACACGTGGACTTCAAGTCTGATCATCATGTTTGTGTGTTGTCCACCTCTGGTCGTATATATGCAACATAGCATCCTGGCTGAAATGCCAATGGAGCCTTCTCGAAAGTAACACCTAGATCTCATGAAAGAATAAAGCAAATATCCTTTCAACTTCAGGAAGCAAGGGAGAAAACAGCTTTAGAAATGTGTGCCGTTCTCTTTTAATCCTCACACTTCATTACTTAAAGAAAAATCCTTCAAAACTGCTGTGCAAAGACCTTTCAGACATCTGTGTCACTGCTGTAGTGAGTTGAGCACGACTGACTGTTGTGCAGAGTCTACAGACAGGGGTTTCAGACCACCAAGGAAACCATTCTAGCTGATCGCAACAGTAATTAGCTGTAATTGTAACTGAAATTAGACTGCTGAGTGGACTCAAATTTCAAATCTAATGTTGATCTTGCTTTTGTACACCTGTGCAGGGGTAACTCTGTATGCCTCAATCATCCTATGATCTGCATGCCCTTGTATGTTATGATCTACCTGTACTATACACAAAATAAAACTTTTCACTGTACTTTGGTATATGTGACAACAGTAAATCAAATCAAATATTGCTCACTGCACATCTGACTTAAGTTTCTGATTTGCGAGCCTATGTAACATTGAAGCAAGGACAAAATTGACCTTTAAGTCCAAAGTTAGACAGATCCACTGAGTTGTCCCAAGAAGGTGTTTTAGACAGTTCTTAAATTATTTATGGAGTTGTAGAGGTTAGGGAGAGAGTGTTTGATTTTATAGAATTGAGCAGTAGCTAAAAGGGGTTCCCATGGTCACCGAGGATAGGATAAGTATTTTGATTTTTTAAAAATGTAGCTAATGAGTATTAGGCCTTCCAGTTGATATTCTGGAACAGTAAAAGCCTACAGTTTGGATGGATAATAGTTTAGTTATACCAAAGGGCAAGTTCACACACCTCCGTATGAACTGAAGCCTACTGCAATAATCATTGGGCTGTTTTATAGCTCAGGACTGTCATTTAAATTTGGATCATCTGACTAGAAACAACATCGCAGCATTTTAAATGTTATGATAGCATAACTGAAAAGATACGCAGAAGAATTTGAGGCAGGGTTGATCCCAGTATTTTTATCTGAATTTTTGTAAAGCATGAAAAATATACAGTGTTAAACTCGTCTAAAGCTGCAATGAGCAGGATAACTAGGAAAAGCCAAAGTATAGTTTAATAAAACCACCTGAGGGGTATAGGATTCAGGACAGACTGAGAATTTGCACAGTATTAGGGGTTGCAAAAGTATGAGCAAAAGTAGTTAATAGAGCTTTGTGACATTTGTATAGCCGTAGAGCGAGGCAAGCACTTACTCATCATATAATGCACAAATGTTTCTGATTATTATTGCTAGGTGGAAGAATTCAAAGACCAGCTGCTGTTAGCATCGGGTGTTTCTGCAGACCGGCTGTTCGAGTTTTCATGTGGTGAGTTCATTCGTTATCAACTTTATACCAGTGACTAATCAGTGGCATTCTCGCAGGGCGGCACCTATATATTCAGTTGCTAGTTCAGACACATCATCCAGACCTTCTGAGCTTCCACTTCATGGTTTTCACAGTTTCATTCAAATGTTTCACGACTTATTCAGATATGAGTGGAACTCCAAAAATTGATGCTTTTATTATGTTTAATTGGGTTATCTTAACTAAGTGTGGAATTGAGCTGTCAATGTCCCCAATAGAGGTTTTTGAAGAGAAAGTGGGTAACTATCAAAAAATAAGAGCAGATGGAGGCCATTTGGCCCTTTAAACACATGCTGTATTTAACATGATTGTGGCTGATTGTTTAACTCAGTGCCATCCTCCTTCTCGTTCCCCATAGCATTGACACCTTTTCCTTCTAGAAGTCTATTTCTTTCTTCATTATGTTCGGCGACTTCTACCACAGAGAATTCCACAGGCTCACCACTGAGTAAAGAAATTTCTCCTTCCCTCCATATGACATGGCCTCCTCTCTGCCCTGAGGCTGTGACCCCTTGTTATGGATTCCCAAGCCTGGGGAAGCATCGTACTTGTATTTGACCTGTCCAGCCCTGTCAGAATTGTTTTTGTTTGAATGAGTTTCCCTCTCATCCTTCATATTCCAGCAAATGCAGGCCAACCCAGAGTCAGTCTGGTGAATTTTCACTGCCCTCCACATCCAAATTTCCTGAGCCGATTCGTTTTTTTCCCCACAATTGCCCTGATTCCTCCTTTAACTAGTTACAGCACCTTATGTCCTTTTCCTTTTGGCTATCCTTGCTAAAGATTGAATGCCCTTGAATGCTCAGTTCCAATCTTGATTACACTACAGCCATGTCTCTCTAATCAGAATCATACCGTACCGTGCACAACTATTTGCACAATTAATTTGCCTACCTTAATACTAATGCTCCATGCATTCAGATATAGTATCTTTAGACGTAACAATGTGTGGAGCTGGAGCAACACAACAGGCCAGTCAGCATCAAAGGAACAGGAAAGCTGATGTTTCTGGTCAGGACCCTTCTTCAGAAAAGGCCTTTAGACTTGTCTTTTTGACATTTTACACTTTATTGTAGTACTTGCTGCTATCCATTGCTTCCCTTACTCTAATCTCCTCACTCAGATTCCTATCCCTAGCCACTCTAGTTTAAACCCTCCCCCGCTGAACTAGTGAATGCCTCTGTGAGGATATCAGTCCCAGTTCTGTTGAAATGCAACCTGTCCAGTTTGTATAAGACCCACCTTCACCAGAATCAGCCCCAATGCCTCATGAATTGCTTTTAGCTAGAGTGGTAGGGGAGAGAAAACTAAATTGGTTGGGAGTGAGGACTTATGCAAGGAGTCAGAGGAAAGGGGATCAAGGATAGGAACAAAGACAGAAAAAGGAGTAAGATAAGTGTTAGTTGGAGGAATAAAAGGTCAGACTCAAACAGGACACAATAAAAGACAGTGGCAATGGGACAAGAAGCATTAAAAAGGCAATCCTTGAAGCTTTGTGGCTGTACGCACGGAGCATTGAAAATAAAGGTGTATGGTATAGTTGGGATTAGGGAGACATAGCTGCAGGATGACCAGGGATGGGAACTGAAAATCCAGGGATACTTGGTATTTGGGAGGGATAGACAAAAGGAAAAGGCGGTGGAGTTGCATTACTGCTGAAGAGGATACACACAAAAGATTGCCTGAACCCATATCTTACCTCACTGTTGAATCTGTGGGGTAGAATTGAGAAATACCAAGGGGCAAAAAACATTTTTGGTGCTGGTATATAGCCCAGCAAACTATAGTGGTGATGTTGGGAATGGCATCAAACAGGAAATTAAAATGGATGTGGTAAAGGAGCATCTGTAATTATGGATGACTTTAATCTCCAAATACTTGATTGACTTAACCGGAGTCTCAACACCATAGAGGAGGAATTCCCAGACTGTAATACAGGATGGTTATCTGGACCAATACGGTGAAGAACCAACTAGAAAAAATGCCTTCTTAGACTGGGCCTTATGCAATGAGAAAGGAATAATTGGTAATGTCGTTGTGAGAGACCTCTTGGTGAAGAGCGACCACAATATGATAACATTTTTCTTCCAGTTGGAAAGTGAGGTTGATTCTGAGACTAGGCTCCTGAATCTTGATAAAGGAAACTATGATAATTTGAGTTGTAAGCAAGCTGTGATGGATTGGGAAATGTTACTGAAAGGAATCACAGTGGATAGGTAATGGCAAACATTGAAAGAATGAATGGGTGAATTAAAAACATAGTTTATTCCTGTCTGGCCCAAGACTGCAAAGAGAATAAAAGATTGCAAAGTGGCAAAACCATGGCTGCCAGGGAAGTTGATATTAAATGCGTAAAGAGGCATACACATTGACAAAAAAAATACAGAAGACCTGAGGATGGTGAACAGGTTAAAGGTCTCTAAAGAAGGGCCAATGGATGGATTAAGAAGGGGGAAAATAGGGAATGGGAGTAACCTTGCAGGAAACTGACTGTAAAAGTTTCTATAAGTATGTAAAGAGAAAAAAGATTGGTGGAAGCTAATGTAAGTCCTTACAGTCAGAGGCAGGGGAATTTATCATTAGGAACAAAGAAATGGCTGACAACCTAAATTGAACTTTGCTTCTGTCCTCACAAAAGAGGACGTGAATACCATATCAGAAATAGTGGAGTATGAGGTTTAGTGAGTGGGAGGAACTGAAACACTATATAGTAGAAAAAAGATTTTGGAGAAATGGATGGGTTTGAAGGCCAGTAAATCCAGGGCCTAGTAATTTACATTCCAGAGTACTTATGGAAATGGCTTTAGAAATAATGGATGCAAAATCTTCCAAGATTCTATAGGAACTGTTCCTACAGATTGGAGAGCAGCTAGTGTAACCTCACTATTTAAAAAGGAATATGGAGAGTAAACAATGAATTATAGACAAGTGAGTCAGATGTCAATAGTGAGGAAGATGCTAGAGTGTTTTCAAGGGTTTTATCGCAGAGTGCTTAGAAAACAATAGTAGAACAGTAGACACAGTCAGCATGCAATTACAAAAGGGAAACTATGCTTGACAAATCTACTGGAGTTATTTGAAGATGTAACTAGTAGAGTCCATCATAGGGAGCAAGTGGGTATGGTTTGTTTGGACTTTAAGAATGCTTTTGACAGAAGGCCCTCATAAGAGATTATTGTTTAAAATTAAAGCACAAGGGATTGAGGGTAGTGTATTCAGAAGGTAGAAAATTGGTTAGCAGACAGGAAACAAAGGGTAGGAATAAAGTCTTCTGAAATGGCAGACAGTGACTACTGGAGTGATGCAGGGGTTGGTACTGGAACCTCAGCAATGTTAATGGTTTAGATGAGGGAACGCAATGCAATAACTCAATATTTGCAGATGATACAAAGCTGGATGGAAGGGTGAGCTGTGAGAAGGATGCAGAGATGTTGTAGTCTGATTTGGACAGGCTGAGATGGTGGGCAAATGCATGGCAGATGCAGGATTATGTGGATAAGCATGAGGTTATTACATTGGTAGCAAATAAGGAAGGTAGGTTATTATTTGAATGGCTGTAAATTTTTTGAGAGCGGTGAATGTTGAATGAGACTTGCTTGTCCTTGTGCACCAGCCCTGAAAGCAAGCATGCAGGTGCAGCTGGCAGTAAAGAAGGCAAATGGTATGTTGGCCTTCATTGCAAGAGGATTCAAGTGCAGTAACAAGGATGTTTGTTACAGTGATGTAGGGCATTGGTGAGGCCATACCTGGAATGTTGTGTGCAGCTTAGGCCTCCTTTTCTGAGGAAGGATGCCCTTGCTGCAGAGGGAGTGCAGTGAAGGTTGCACAAATTGACTCCTGGGGTGGCAGGACTGACCAATGAGGAGAAATTGAGTTGGTTAGGATTGTATTCTCTGAAGTTCAGAAGAATGGTGGGTGAATGCAGGAAGGACGTTCCCGACGGTGGTGGAGCCCAGGACTGGGGTTAATTTAGAGATAAGAGGTAAACTTCTTAGGACTGAGATAAGGAAGAATTTCTTGAACCTGTGGAATTCACTATGACAGTCCTTGAGGCCAAAACGTTGTATTTTCAATGCGACGGTAGATATAGCTGTTGTGGGGAAAAGGATAAAAGAGTAGGGGTGTGGTGGGATTAGGGTATTGAGCTTGATGATCTCTGAGGATCTGTGATGAATACTGGAGCAGGCTTAAGAAGTTAAATGGCCTACTCATGTCCCTATCTTCTGTGTTTCTATGTTAAGAATCTAAATCCCTCCCTCCTACACGATCAGTCCAGCCGCACATTCGTTTACTCTACGCTCCTGATCTCACTACCATGTAACACGAGGAATAAGCTCGAGATCTCCACTGTTAAGGCCCTGGCTTTTTATTCATTCCGTAGCCCCCCTATACCCTGCTCTCAGGACTCCATGCCTTTCTTTTTAAACCTGTAACGTTGGAACCAATTTGGTCCACAACTTCTGATTCTCCTTCCCCCTTCAGAATGTCCTACAGCCACGGAAATGTCTGCAGAAACTCCTGCACTGTTTGCTTTGTGCTTCTGCTGTGCCTAGTGATCACACAATCCCTTCTTACCTCAGCAATCTCGACCCACGCTGTGATCACCTTGCTGCACATTCTATCTACAACAACCTCAGCCTTGTAGGTAATCGACAATCAGTCCAGCTACCGCTCTGTATCTGATAGGATAATTTCTAGTAGTTGCAGTTAGATACATGTCCTGCACATGTGGTCACCTTGGACATGAGGTGTCCTGACTTCTCATGTCCCACAAGAGGTGCAGTACACCTGACTGTGCTGCCTTACTATTGAATTACACTCTTTCCATTTACTTCCTCCGGCTTAAAGAATAATACGTATATACCAGAACCGAGCTTTGACACTTATCACTGTGTCCTCTCCTGTCACTGAAACTCACCTATCACTGTTTCCTCAGACTGTCTGCTCCTCTCAGTGATGCTGATTGCCTGTCATGGGTTGGTTACCTCAGCTACCCCTGCCCAAAATGAACACCCAGCCTCTATCTACAAGTTGGTGTTTCCTGAAATGTTTAGTGCAGAATTACTAGTTAACAGTTCTTTCCCAAACCTCTTAGGTCACGTGATTCCCCCAGAGAACATTTTGCCAATAATCCTGTGTAGTGGCCCATCAGGACAGCAGCTTGAATTCACTTTCCAGAAGAGGGACAAGGCACAGCTGGTGAGTATTTCAGACCTGAAGCTGTCTCCAAAATCTGAAATAAGTCAGCATATCTCAGTAAAGCATTGTGTTGTAAAGTTGTGATATATTCAATGCGAACTTGTTCAATTTGTAGTAACTCCAATTCACCAATGTCTGTAAATGACCCAATTAATTATAATCATGGTGTGTGATGTTGTGGCAAACCAGTAATATACTACTGTTAAGAAGGAGCTAAAGTAAGAGAAAACAAAGTGAAGAAAGGTTATACTCATTGCAACAACAGGCCTTTATGATTTTCGACGTGTCTAAGCAGAAGAAAACTTTGAACACCTTGTACCTTCAGTAAATTTGATGAGATTCTCATTTTGGGGTCCTCCAGTAAATGGTTAGTGATACAAAGTAGCGACAAGCTCATCTCAGATATATATTTCTTTGTGACCCTCACCCATGTGAGACTTGGTCTGCTGTAATTCAGTGATGGGCCAAATTAGATCTCAGAAATTACTGCCTGGAGCTTCAGACATTTGGGAAGATGTTTGTGACAATAGAATAGCACACTGTTCAGTAAATATCCCCTGAATCTGATTTACATTCACAACTTTTAACATTTGTAAAACTTTATATAAATATTAGTTTTGAATTTGTTTTAATCAAGTTTTGGAAAATTGGCCATTGTATGTTTACCTGATCGTAAATGGCTTGGTGTCAGATTCCATGCTGCCATAAGGCAAGTCATAAATCTATGTGTTAAGTTTATTAGAAGGTTTTAGGACTTCCTAACTCATATATCAAATAATACTGTGAATTTAAAGCCTGAACGTTGTCAGTTCTTTGATTATACATTTGTATAACTGAAGTTTCACTTAATCATCTGTTTCTCAGCTGGCATTCCAAGTACATTGCTATGGTTACTGGTAAAAGCTGTCATTTAATTGTTATACATTGTAATTTGTAAGGGCACACTCAGTTTCTCAATAGCTTTACAAGATTGCTGGATTTCTGGAAAGCCTTGTTAGCTAATTCAGTGAATATGGAATAAAACGAATCTGAAAATTTAATTCTTATTAGTCTTCTTTATATTTCTGCCTAAAGTTCTGATGTTGCTTGAATTGGTGGTTAACCATCTTTTCCAAATTTAGTTGTGTGTTTGAAACTGATTGGGAGACACATTACTGGGACGTCATTGGAATGCTAAATCGCCCATAGTGTCTACAACTGTGTAGGTTGGGTGGAAATGGCTTATAGGAATAGGGTAAGGGTGGGTCTGGGTAGGCTGCTCTTCAGAGGGTCACTGTGGACCCGATGGGCTGAGGTGGCCTGCTTCTACACCGTAGGGATTCTGTAATTTAGTATACAGGCAGCCCCTGGGTTATGTATCATTTCCATTCCTGAGTACGATTTTAAGTCAATTTGTACGCAAATTTCAACATGATACAGGACAGTATTAAATGCCAATTTGTAAGAATGAGTGAGTGCTGGGTCCTTAAAATTAATAATAGATGTTGTTCAGAAGTAAAAATGTTCATAAATCATATTTTCATAAGTTGGAAACTCCTTTAATGATTCAATAGTGACTTTCAAAAGGATATGGTATATAGACTAGAAGAAAAAAATATTTGCAGGGCTAATGGGAAGGAGTAGAAATGTGTGACTAATTAGATGGCACTTTCAAAAGCTCATAGAAAGATTCAGTTTTAATGATTACTTTCGACTGACCAAACCCAAGAACTGTGGCAAGTGTGAGAGTACCAGGGCATGGTGAGGCACTGCCAGTGCAGGGTTCATCATCATTAGTAGATTTGGCTGTTCTGCCTCCCAGCATTTTCTTGAAGTTCCTGGTTTAAATGGATGTCTGCACAGCCCTGATCTATACTGCTTAGCTTGTTCTCCGTGACAAGTTCTGGAATTCATTTGTCTGCCCTCTACGATGTTGACCATACTTCATTATTCTTCTGCTTTTAATGCCAACTCTTCTCTTTTGTAGCTGGATGAATGTGGCCGGGTGCTGGTCAATCTATGTAAAGTGGTCCCTGGCGGTATTGTATGCTTCTTTCCATCCTATGAGTATGAAAAACAAGCGTACACGCACTGGGAAACAACAGGTCTCCTGACACAGCTGGAAGCCAAAAAGAAGGTAACTCAGTTCTTTCATTTTTATGGTTCCTTCAGCTTTAATCAACTGAGAGATGATATTTCGGAACCACATCTCTTTCTTTTGATAAGAATTTTATAGGGTGTTTGAAAGTCTTTATTTCTGAAAACAAATGTCCCTCCCCTCGCATCTTGTGTATGATTCCTTGTGTCACATGCTTGCATTGTTCAGTCCTCAGATTTTTAACTGCATTTCTCCTCTCTTTTTTTTACCCCAGCCCACACCCCCACCAACATGACCAGCAACTTCCCCAATTTCTTTACCGAATGCGAATCTCAAACCTATTGTTTAGCTTGTAATCACACCAGACCTGCTCTGTACTTGTTGCTATGTGAATTACTGTGATTCTGGCTGGATCAATATTTGACTTGGGAAGTGATTTCTGTTACCTAACCTACTTTTATGCTTTAATTTGACGCTGTAGATATTCCAGGAACCGAAAAATGCCAGTCAAGTGGAGCAGGTGCTGTCCGAATACTCTAGATGTATCCAGGTGTGTAGCAGGAGTGCAGATGCTGTTTGAGGACAAGACTGGGCAGTAACTCTTACACTCACAATTGGACAATCTCAGCAAGGTACCAGTGGGCTGATCTATACCCCACAGTGAGAATCAGCACAAACAAAAAAAAGTCTGTATTCTTGTTTGGCAAGATTCATTCACTGGATGTGGGAATCACAGGCTGGGCCAGCATTTATTGCCCATCCCTAATTGCTTAAGCATCAACTGCATTGCTGTGGGTTGGAGTGACATGTAGCTGTCCAGGTAGGTTGCAAATTTCCTTCCCTGAAGAACATTAGTGAACCAGATGGGTTTTGTCAACAATGAGCAATGGTTTCATGGTGACCATTAAACTTTTAATTTCAGGATTTCTTTTCTTTCTTGAGTTCAGATCTCACCATCTGTGCTTCTGGATTAATAGATAATAACGCTAGGCCATCACCTGTCCCAAAGTCAGTCATGATTCAAGTTGCTTGAGGTGATAAGTGCTATATTGGTGCTTCCTTTGGAACCAGGTTTTATATACCAGATAGACAAATGGTAGATCTAAACAGGAACATCCCTATTCATGATGCTCATAGTTCCAAAGCCTGTTGTAGACAGCCCAAGCTCTTGTCCTCTATCAGGTCACCTGACCAGCTCTCTTAAAGGAGCAACACCCTCAATACACATATAACAATAGGGTTCCAGGTCATTGATATTGTTGGACAGGAACAAAGACTGAGAAGAAGCAGATTGACCCATGTTATTGATGATAAGGGGTTAATATTTGGAACTTTGGCTGCAGTAGTTACTTTATTTTCTGGTGTCCTGCAGTATTCAAGTCGCTCGTCAGGCCTGGTCACTGGGGGCCTGCTCTTCTCTGTGGTTGGGGGAAAAATGAATGAAGGCATCAACTTCTCAGATGACCTGGGCAGGTAGGAATTCATAATTTGATTGCTCCAAAGTTCCTCTGAGTTGGGTTTTATCTAGACCACTTTGAAATGTTGCTGGTACAGCGTTGGACTTTGCCTCCCTCCTGCCTGAGTGAACCAAAATGGGCTTGAATGGACCAACCATTGTGGGATTTAATATGAATGTTGGTGTGTGAAGCAATAGATTAGCAGGCTTGCCAAGTGTCTCTAGAAAGTGACTTGTCAGTCAGAGTTAGTGTCTCTGAGGTATCATGACAGACTTGCCTGAATCCAGGACAATACCAGGTCTGACAGTCTGTTACAGAGACTGATGGGAAGACCGTACTTTTCGTAAAGTGCTTTACAACAGATCTTCCTGACCTCAGAGTTTATAAATGAGACCCTGACTATTCCAATGTTTGGTGCTAGGGAAGAATAGACTTAGTCACACATCTCATCGAGGAATCATGGTTATTCCTCTAAAATCAGGATCAACACTAATGCAGACTGCGAAAGGCCAGGAACCTGTCACCTTGCTGCTGCTGTATTTTCATTACAAATCTCAAGGAGTGCTAATAGAAGGTGCTCCCTACCGTGTGACCAGCAGGGAGCACTCACTGTATGATGGGCCAATCTCCCTGGAAATGGCCAGACCCTGCTTTCTTCCCCCAATCCACTCTTTACCAACCCAACCTGCTGCTTCCATGAACACAGCCACTAACTAGGTATGAGCTTTCCACTCAATTAGTTGTTTAATCAAAGAGTTTGTTATCGCCAAGTCCAGTCCTGTACTTGCTCAGTAACAGTGCAACATGCATTTCTTTAGCAGGCATGTTATTCAAGAATTAAGAACATAAACCCAGGAACTGTTGTCTTCCCAAAAATTAGGAATGTGTATGATTTATCCTTGTTAGAGTCTGAAATGGATGAACTCACTGGCCTATATTGAAATTCATTTATCACAGTTTCTTTCTATTCACTTATCTATTAGTACTACTTAAGAGAATCTTAGCAGCTATTCTCCCAATGCCCCTTTGTGTGAACGATAAACTTGCACATGAGTCTTTCTATCCCATCTTTTATCATTTAATTACAGTCCCATGCTACCAATAGATTATGTTCCTATTAACCTTAATCTTGGTCTCCTGCCACTCAGCTAATTTGCCTTCACTTCAACAAGCTGCAACTTTTAACAAGGAGCTTTTTTTTTTGAGGGAGTTAATCAAATGTCTCCTGGAAGGCCATACAAATAATATTCATAGACATTTTCCTGTCCACCACTTTAGTCACCAAATATATCAGGTGTGATAAACCTATTCTTTGTAAGTGTCTAATTGAAAGGAATGGTCGCCAGGTGGAGACAACTTTAGGCATCTGCATTGTTCTCTACCCATCTTTAAATCCTGCAATAATGGATTTCTGGGCATGGGGGTTAGTCTCTGGTGCCATTATTTATATCATTATTATTTTGCGTGTGTTCATTTTGGTCCATCCCTACCACTTGATGTCCTGTTTAAGATTAAGGTAAGTTTTGCAAGGTTTTACTTGGTGTCTGGAATTCAGAAACATGGACAATTTGAGACAAGAATTTCTGTAATGACATTCTTTGATGTAAAACTCAGCAATTGACAGACACTGTCTCATGGTAATTCTGGAATACACATAAAATTAGCACGGGTCTGCCTCTTCAATTTAAGCTTAAGCAAAGACTTCGTATTTTTCTCTTCTTTATTCATTCATGGGATGAGGGCGTTACTGGCCAGGCAGCAGTTATTGCACATCCCTAATTTCCCGGAGGGCAATGAAGAGTCAACCACATTGCTGTGGGTCTGGAGTCACATGTGTAGGCCACACCAGGTAAGGATGGCGTTTTCGTTCTCTAAAGGACATCAGTGAACCAGATGGGTTTTTCTGACAATCGACAATGGATTCATGATCATCATTAGATTCTTAATTCCAGATATTTTGTTGAATTCAAATTGTACCAGCTGCCGTGGCGGGATTCGAACCGGGGTCCCAGAAACACTGCCTGGGTCTCTGGATTAACAGTGCAGCAATAATACCACAAGGTCATCGCCTCCCTGAAAATATTTGGATTCTTTGCGTAAGCCATGAGATAAAAGGTCATCTTTCTGTTAGCCACTATACATAAACTTTTGCAATCCAGTGACATTCTCCCGATCTCGACATTCTTGAGTTTGTTTCCTTAAAAGTGTCCAATCTGTGGGACGGGCAAGGAAAAACACCCACAGCATTCACTGCTTTAGTTTTACCAGAAAAAAGTCTTCTGCATAATTCTGAAGTTTGAATAAATGTTTACGCTTTAAAGTCCATGAAAGAGTGCGCAGTCTTATATTTCCAATCAGTTTAGCTTAGATTAGGTTACCTACAGTTTGGAAACAGGCCCTTCGGCCCAACAAGTCCACACCACCCCTTGATATATCCCACCCAGATCCATCCCCCTATAACCCACACACCCCTGAACACTACGGGTAATTTAGAATGGCCGATCCACCTAGCCTGCACATCTTTGGACTGTGGGAGGAAACCGGAGCACCCAGAGGAAACCCATGCAGACACGGGGAGAATGTGCAAACTCTGCACAGACAGTCACCTGAGGCTGGAATCGAACACAGGTCCCTGGTGCTGTGAGGCTGCAGTGCTAACCACTGAGCCACCGTTCCATCACGACGATTGCCTATTTCCAGCTTCATTACCTCACCTAACTTGGCCCTTGCCTCAGCAGTAATTCTTGGCTGCCGCGCCCACATTCCATTTTGGAAACCTAAGACCATCCAAAACTTCATACTTATTCTTAACTGTTCACCCATCGGCTCACTGACTAGCATTGGCTCCCACTCAAAACTCATGAAGGCTTTGTAAAATAAAATTGGTTTAGTTCTGGATAATTGATATCGCGATTTTTTAAAATTGATTCATGGGATGAGGGTGTTATTGGCTATTGTCCATTCATAATCCCAGAGGGCAGTTCAGAGTCAACCACATTGCTGTGGGTCTGGAGTCACATGTCGGCCAGACCAGGTAAGGATAGCATTTTCCTTCTCTAAAGGACATTAGTGAACCAGATGGGTTTGTTTCCAACAACTGAAAATGGTTTCATGGTCATCATTAGACTCTTAATTCCAAATGTTTATTGAATTCATAGAACATAGAACATAGAACAACAAATTCCAACATCTGCTGTGGCAGGATTTGAACCTGGGACATCAGAATGTTTCCTGGGTCTCTGCATTAATAGCCCAGTGATAGTTCCACTAAGATATTAAGACCAAGTTGCACATATTTTCAAAGGAAGTAAGTAATTCAGCCCTGTAGAGTCCAGTTTCTGTTATTGAAGTTCCACTCTCCCATCACATGTGCGACTGAAATCTGACCCTCCAATTCCTTAATTCCCTGTGAGGGATTTAATCAAATGCCTCCTGGAACACCATGCAAATAATACTCATATACATTTTCCTGTCCACTGAGGCGATGCATTTTGGAAGATTTGATTCATGAGTGAACTATATGGTAAATGGAAAAGCCCTGGGAAAAATTGATGCACAGAGAGATCTGGGTGTTCAGGTCCATTGTACCCTGAAGGTGGCAACGCAGGTTGATAAAGTGGTCAAGAAGGCGTACGGCATGCTTTCATTCGTCGGAGGGTGTATTGAGTACAAGAGTTGGCAGGTCATGTTACAGTTGTATAGGACTTTGGTTTGACCATATTTGGAGTACTGTGTACAGTTCTGGTCACCACATTACCAAAAGGATGTGGATGCTTTGGGGAGGGTGCAGAGGAGGTTCACCAGGATGTTGCCTGCTATGTAGGGCGCTAGCTATGAAGAGAGGTTGAGTAGGTTAGGATTATTTGCATTAGAAAGACCGCAGAGGGTGGTGGGTGCCTGGAATGCGTTGCCAGCGGAGGTGTAGAGGTGGGCACGACAACATCATTTAAGATGTATCTAGACAGATACATGAATGGGCAGGGAGCAGAGGGATACAGATCCTTGGAAAATAGGCGACAGGTTTAGATAGAGGATCTAGATCGGTGCAGGCTTAGAGGGCCAAAGGGCCTGTTCCTGCGCTGCAATTTTCTTTGTTCTTTATTCTATGGATGCTCCTGTCTAGTCCCGGACTCTTCTGTTGACCATCATCATTGTGTTTATAAATGACTTGTTGGTCAACAGACTTGGATCTCCTGTTCTGTCATTTACCTGGGGTGACTCAATAAGACACGTAAAAAGGTCAGAAAGTTGTCATGGGGCAAGTTGAGTTGGTGAAACAATGACAGAATTTACTCGCTAAATAAAAACCAAAAGAATTGTGGATGCTGTAAATCAGGAACGAAAACAAAGTTGCTGGAAAAGCTCAGCAGGTCTGGCAGCATCTGTGGAGGAGAAAACGGAGTTAACATTTCGGGTCCGGTGACCCTTCCTCAGAAGGGTCTTCAGACAAAAATTACTTGTGGAGAATTGTGAAGTGCTCTAATTTGACGCACAGCATGCCATCTTAGAGTATTTTCTAATCGGTGAGAAGCTGGATGAAAAGAGGGAGTTGGAAGTGAAAGTACAATCACAGAACTTTATAAAACAGAAAGGCCATTTGGCCCATTGTGTCTGTGTTGGCTCCCAAAAGAGCAACCCAGCCAGTCCCAATCTCCATTGCCCTAGTGGAACAATGTGAATTTGATTTTAAAAAACAAGATAATATCTCAAGAGGACTGGAATTGAAAATGTTCATGATTATGTTAGTTACATAAAGCTCTGATTCGCCTCCCATTTGTTTCTGGACAGTAGAATAAAAATTAAAAAGCCTTTGAGAGGATGCAGCATTAAATAGGACAGCACAGTGGCTTAGTGGTTATCACTGCTGCCTCACAGCGTCAGGGACTTCCGTTCAATTCCAGCCTTGGGCAATTTTGTGGAGTTTGTACATTCTCCCTGTTTCTGCATGAGTTTCCTTCAGATGCTCCGGTTTCCTCCCGCATTCCCTAGGTGGAATGGCCATAGTAAATTGCCCGTAGTGTCCAGGTATGTGTAGACTGGGTGGGTTAGCTGTGGGAAATGCAGGGTACAGAGATGGGGTAGGGTGATCGATCTGAATGGACCAATCATCAAAAACCAGCTTGCAATATTCCCTTCAGTATACAACATTACAGAGTGATCTAATTGATGTCTTTAATGTGATCTAAAAGATTATGAAGAATGGCTAAAAACAAGCTGGTTGGTCATGTAAATTCCAAAGTGAGTACTGTACTTCTTGATATCCAGAAGTAATTTAGTAAGGTGCCACATCAAAGGCTATTGCAGACAATAAAAGCTCATGATGTAGGCAAATTGGCTTGGATAGAGATTTGCCCGGTAACGTGAAGCAGAGAGTAGGGATAAGCTGGTCTTTTTCAGGCTGGCAAGAGTGAAGTGTGGTGTGCCACCAGGCTCAGTGCTGGGACCTGGACTGTTTTTTTTATAAATTATGTAAATGATTTGGGTGAAGAGATCAAGAATATGAAAATCAAGTTTGCTGATGACACAAAGATAGGTAGGAAACTGAATTGTGCAGAGGGCATAAGGACCCTGCAAAGGAATACAGATAGGTTAAATGAGCAGGCAAAGTTCTACAAATGCAGTACAATGTAGGGTAGTGTGAAATTGTCCATTTTGGCAGGAAGGAAAATAAAGTATATTATCTAAATAGTTAGAAGTTGCAGACTTCTGCGATGCCGTGAGATCTAGGTGACTTAGATCAGTGAATGAATCACAGAAGGTTGGTGTGCAAGCACAGCAGTTAACCAGGAAAGCTAATAGAATGTTATGGTTTATTGTGTGGGGGATTGAATACAAGAATAGGGAGGTAATGCTTCAGTTATCTAGGGCATGGTGAGACTGCACCTGGAGTATTCTATAGACTACTGGCCACTGCTTCTGGAGAATGTTAATGTGTTAGCAACAGTTCAGAGAAGGTTTACTAGATTAATCCCTGGAATGTGCACATTGCCTGATGTCAGAGGCTAGACAGACTAGGTCTGTATCCTCTGGTGTTTAGAAGGGTCAAAGTTGTCTTGTCAGTTCCTGACAGCGTTCCTAAGACCACTAGGAATCATGGTGGTCCACAAGCCCACGACCACTCTGCAACAAACACTCACAAGGATTAAAGACCCCATTCCCACAATATGCAGAACCAACGTGGTTTACAAAATTTCATGCAACGACTACCACAAACACTACATTGGACAGACAGGAAGGAAAAATAGCCATCAGAATTCATGAACATCAACTAGCAGCAAAATGGCACGACAAACTCTCCTTAATATCGGTACAGTCAGACAATGAGGGCCATCAGTTTAACTGGGACAAGGTAGCCATAGTAATCCAAACCAAACATAGACACGCACAGGAATTCCTGGAGGCATGGTTCTCAATCCATACTTCAATCAACAAACATATAGAATTGGACCCCATATACAAACGCATATAGACCAGGACCAGAAATGACAGTACTTACCATAATGGACCAGACAGTATCAATTCCAAGTGGAATAGAACAACATCACTTCATTGGAGGCTTCATTGATGATGTCACCTAGCACGGTGACTAAACATCTGAACAAAAACAAGACCGCTCGGTGAGCAAGTCAACAACTTCACCCGCAACCCGAGCTACAGGCCTTTGCTGAAACTTTAAACGCATGAAAGATTATCGGGAATATGCAGGAATATAGAGTTGAGATTAAAATCAGATCAGCCATGATCTTATTGAGTTGTGGGGGGCAGGCTGGAAGGGCCGAGTGGCCTGTTTGTGCTCCTTGAGCTTATGTTTGTATAAATTTAATTCAGACCTAGCCCATTCAGTATTGTTTCAGGAAACACTTCTCTGGAATTCTGACTGGCAACAACAGGGGCCAAATAAAAATTACAAACCAAGATTTATAGATGTTTGTTAGACAAGGGTATTAAAGAAATGAAGCCAAGGCAAGTTGTTGGAGCTAGGATGCAGATCAGGCATAGTCCGCTTGAATAATGTCACAAACTGGAGGGGCTGAGAACCCTGCTCCCATATTCCCTTCCTTATTGCCCAGATGTCTGCCTGATGCATCTGTCTTCCCTACCTTGTCCAGGAAAGTTTTAATCACATTTCTCACTGAGAAAATCTGCTTTAAATTGACTTTTGCTCCATTTAATAAATGTCCCTTGGTCCAGCTGATATGACTTGAAGTAAAATTCGGGGTTCTTGGATAATTAGCCATTTCCTCACCTCCTGTACACTGTTGATCCAGACTAACTGACGCCTCTTAAATCCCCTTAACGCTTGGAAAAACTCATGCCATTTGTTTCCCAGCATTTACAGCCTTGACATAATGTGGCGTGATCAGAACTCAGTGGTGTGGAGAGCTATCTAATTAATGCCTCATCAGGTTCAGGCATAACTCCAGACTTGTTATCAAGTGACTATGTGGAATTTACTGCCAAAGTATCATTCTCTACATTTATTATTAGAAATTATCATTGCTATTTGTTAATTTTGTCTTAAACAGTTACTTATGAATTTACAGTGCACTTAATGTCGCCATTTCACAGAAATATTATTGGACAAAATTTGGCAACATGCCAGAAAGATATCGGAACAAATGATAGGAACAAAGATCTGGCAAGCTAATGGAGGTTCCAGGTACGGCCAGGGGCGAGACTGGGGAAGTGCATAAAAATGCTGGTGAGAAATGCCAGTGTAGCTGAATGAGCATAAATGCCATGGGTGAATGGGATTTGGTGCGTAAATGTTGCAGGATTCCTTGATCAAGGAGCAGCACTTGATCAAGTTTGTTGATCTTACTTTAGTTCCCTTTGGAATACCAATTTGGAATTGTTTTAGCGTCCAAGATTATTTACACAGGTTGGAAATGGCAGGCTCCCAGCAGTTTCCTTGATCTGTATTTACCTCGAACCAGTCTTTGTCCATCATGTCTCGGCTATGTTTTGTTACAGGTGTGTGGTAATGGTCGGAATGCCGTTTCCCAACATCAATTCGCCAGAGCTCCAGGAGAAAATGGCTTATCTGGACAAGACCCTGGTATGTTGTGGCTGCCCCTGTATTTAACTTGCTTCATAATCCAGATACTACATACATTGACATCTACACACTGTACATGTCCTCAGTTTTTACAGATCCAGTCTTGCCCTGCATTTGTTACCTGTGTGGCCCAGTGTTTCTGTAAATGTCTAATGTATGATTCAGAATCACATGAAGAGCACAGGCTCTATTCCTGTTCCAGCTGAGGTGCTTTGGGGACATGTGTCCTCACCCTGCCTCAGAGTAGAATTGCTGACAAATCAGCATGGATTAATAACTGGCACAGAAACAGTCCAGGATGAAGCATTAGCAGCCAGTGAGACTGACCTTTGGGTGTAGCACATGTGACAAGATCTTACTTTGATACATTAACTTGTGTTTTCAGTTAGAAGCATGGACCCTGTTAAAAAGATGGCCTGTGACGGGGAAACTCAACATGCTACTATGTCTCTCCTCCCAATGTTTATACATTCCCACAGTCGTCATTTGAGTTAAATCTATTGTAATACTTCATTCAACTACGTGTTCCCCTTTCCATTCCCTCCACTCTCCCACCAGCCTGTTCACTTACACCAACAACAAGTAACAGAGAGAGCCACCTTCAAACTCTTTTTATCTCTAGTTCCTGTGACTCCATGGTTAGAGTACCTCCATTGTTGCTATCTGTAGGAAGAACGCATTTACTCACACCATCCTAGATGCCAGGCTCCTTTAGGATTCAGAATCATTCCTACCTTCTCTTGTTGTTGTTTGTGCCAGTGATAGGTGGGTGAGAATTGAATTTGAAATGGCTGTGTGCAAAATATCATTGTGTCTTGCAGCTTCTGTGATGCAAATTCCCTTTGACTAAAGGATTGATTAAATCCCTTTGGAGGCAGTAGGAGAATGGTGACATCTGGCTAACCTTTTGCAAAACAAATAAGCATGTTTATGTGACGGCTCAGTTTGTCAGCCCTGGTGGAACTAATCACTGCTCTGTTAACTCTGTCCCTGATGCCTATCCACATGCTGCTTTGATCTGTGTGAATAGGAATTGCAGGAAATGTACCTTCCGAAACAGGGTCTTCTGAAAATCTCCATTAAATGCGGAATGACAGTTGAAAATTATAGCATTCCCAATTGGTCAGGCAGCATCTATGGAGCGATGCTAATTTTCAGCATTTTCATTTTATCTTTCACATTATCAGCATCTGCTGAATTTTGCTTTTGTAGTAAATGTGGAAGTGTTAACCATCCTCAGTGCAATACAAATCTTTCTTGCCTTCTTTCAGGGCAAGGCAGAGAGTTAGTGGAATATCCTCAAACGTGGACAACACCACTTCCTTTCCAATTTGCTGAGAGAGTGGATTTTTTTGTTCCTTGGGTGTTGCTGTATATCTCATATTGCAGCAGCCCTTTAAAAGCTGCTGGATTTCCCAGTTCTATGAGAATTCTATACATTCCTTTACTGTACAGGGAGCAAGAGAATAAAAGGAATGTCTTTGTTCGATCAGAGATAATGGGAACTGCAGAAGCTGGAGAATCCAAGATAATAAAGTGTGAAGCTGGATGAACACAGCAGGCCAAGCAGCATCTCAGGAGCACAAAAGCTGACGTTTTGGACAGAGCTCTGATGAAGGATTTAGTCCCGAAACGTCAGCTTTATGGTACTGAGATGCCGCTTGGCCTGCTGCGTTCATCCAGCTTCACACTTTATTATCTTGGTTCGATCAGTTCAGCTAAGTGTGCCTGGCCCTGCTGGGGAGATGACTGTCAAAGATGCATGAGTCTTATGTTCATGCAAGAGGACAAATGAGGTCTTGAGTTTTGAAGTAGGATAAGGGAGTCTTTCCTAGTTGTCCTGGCCCGTCTCTATTCCGACATCAACATCATAAAGCGCAATATCTAGTTATCTCACTTTTGTTTCCCAGACCTTGCTCACATTAACTGCTGTGTTCTTCACATTGTCGTAAAAGGCTTTGGGATTCAGTTGGCCATGAAAGGCACAATATAAATGCAACATAACTTTCCAAATTGTAAATAATCAATTCTCTTTGAAAGCAGCAGACTGCAGTTTTTCTCTGTTTAACAAATGTAACAACACAGACTTTTGTCCTTCGATTTAATAACACCGTCTAACTTTATCTTGGATTTTCTTTAGCAGCCAGTTGTTTTCCATCTAGAACATTGGCAGCCTTCAGTTGGTGCTTGTAATGTAATCCAGATTTAGGAGAAAGGAATAATGTGGGTTACTCCCAGGAGTGGTGCTTGTGGAGAGTGGACGAGACCAGGACTTTGTAATATGATTTATGAACTGGGTAAATGGCTTGTAATTTGCTCTAGGGCTGTGAACATGTGAGGTATCTTTCTTGTTCACTTTTTTGTATTTTAATTCCCCAGCCAAAAACTGATGGGAAAACCCCAGGAAAACTCCTCGTGGAAAACCTCTGCATGAAAGCTGTTAACCAGTCAATAGGTAGGTGTCTGTGCAACATCCACACAGGGTTAAGGATTGTAGTTCAGAAGTTACTTACACCACCATATTGCTGTGAAGGTGATAGACATGAAACTTTGTGGTAATTTTTAGACTGAGCAACAGGTGCAGAGAGGTCATGGTGAGACTGAGGGGAATATTGAGTTCACAGTGAGACTGAGTAAAGGGAGCGGTGGGGTTATGGTAATTTTTAAGTACACATCCTGATATATTAACTGCGACATTAGTGCTGAACCCCTCCTTTATCCTTTTCATATCCTCTTTAACCATCACCCTGGTGACCCACACTCTCCTCCTCGAGTACCATCCATCCACTGTGTAGCTTCTGAAGACAGGCTTTCCTTTGTCGACTATATAATTGATCTTATCCAGGAGATTCCCAGCCTGGCCTCAGATCCCTGCGGTGTTACATTCACTATCCCCTGAAGATCTGTTCTTGCTTTCCTCCTTCATCAGCAGCCATTGGGTGGTGGGGCATGGGCAGGTATATTTCAAAGTGTGCATTGACCATACTTGTATCTACCAGTCTTACTCCACCATTCTCAACTCTTTTACAGCCCCTGTACTATCGTGACTTTCTCCAATCTAGGCCTGAAAAATAGCCCCATTTTCCTTCAAAAAAGCATTGGGAAGAGTGAATCTATTGACTTTTGATTCTTATCAGTCACTATTGCAGTCTATTACTATTAGAAACGGCCGAATTGAAATGGTTTACAGGCTTGAAAGGAGCAGAATTCATCTGTGGAGGGTTTAGTGCTTTGTGCTGTCTCGCAGTTCCCAGAATGTATGGCTTGTGGAGCAAGTTGTGTAGTACGGTTGTAAGAAGCCTTTTTTAATTCAGTTGGAGAGATGTAGCTGGCCAGGCCAGCATTTACTGCCCATCCCTAATTGCCCCCGAGAGCAAAGATTCCTGTTGTTTAAGCACTGTGCTGTTTGTAGGGCGAGCCATACGCCACCGCGAGGACTATGCCGCTATTGTCCTTTTGGATCATCGCTACACCCGGCCCAACATACTTAGCAAGCTGCCGACTTGGATCAGAGCACGCACACAGGCAGAAGCTTCATTTGGACCTGCCCTTGCAGCCATTGCAAAGGTGAGATGTTACATTTAACGCCAGTCAACTTACATTGGGACAGTGAGATTATCACTCCCAGTGAACTGTGAAGAGAGTGAATGATGTCACATTAATCTCAAAAATGATAGTCCTTTAATACAATCACTTGGTTTGAATAAGAGTATTACGTGAAATGTTTAACAAGTTTCCATTTCTTATGCTTTGGGTTACAGTTCTTCAGAGTCAAGAAGACCTGTGGAGATGCTAAGTAGCTACAAGAGACCATTGCTGGGCTGAGACACCGTTCACAGCAGTCTTACTGGGGCCCTCCATCTGTTACAAGTCACTCCCTTAGTTATGAAATTCTTGCCTAATTGTATAAAGACGAAGTTGATTTCAAATCCCTTTTTGCTGCTGCTAGTTCTCATGTGACTGTTTTATATTTATCTATTAAGTGATGTTTACCAAATATGTTAGAATGTTTGTATTTTTTTGCTAAACCTCAATAATAAAGGGAGAGGTGGCCTTGTTTGTGTGGTACTTCTGTTTCTTCCTTTCTCCCTGAATGTTTATACAGTCCATTGGAGTATAGCCTGAAGGTACCTCGCAATATACCGAATGCCAAACTGTGATAGCATATGTGAATAAAAACACAAGCGCAGAGAGAACATCTGGATACGATGGGCTGTACATCTGTAGCGATGGGACAACCATGTGACAGCTGCTGACCAAGTCATTACTTCTTCTGCACGTGTGCCTGCTCCTATGTACACACTCGCTGTAGCTGTCACCTCCATCCCTGCTCCTAGCTCCAGCTCAACAAACAGCCATGGCCCCCAAGCCCTGCAGGATATTCACCAGACCTCTCCCTCACTGAAACTGAAAGGCCAGTCCTTAGCAAAGGGCTCTCCTTCATTCCCGTGGGCCCACACGTGAACGGATTCCATGCATGCCTCCTTGTTGAGCTCTTTTTCCACTGCTTCCGCCTCCACACCTATTTCTTTGAACGAGAATGCAACCCACCTTCTGACGACCCCACCTCCCGCATCCAGCAAATTCCATCGTCCTAGACACCCCCTCTCAACCTCCTACTCTCCCTTGCCCACTTCATCTCCAACTGCCCCATGACGTCACTCGTTTGGATCACTCCACCCTCTCCCCATCGGAACGCAAATCCCTTTGCTCCAACCCAAACCTCACCATTAAACCTACCGACAAGGGGTGGGGTGCGGTGGTACTATGGCAAACTGACTTCTACATCACTGAGGCTAGGTGCCAAATCTGACACCACCTCCTACCATCCCCTCGATCACGAACCCACCTCTGATCGCCAAGCCAACATCTCCAGACCATCAACAAACTCATCACCTCTGGAGAGCTCTTGTCCACAGCCTTTAACCTGATAGTTTCCCAACCTGATACCGCCTGATTCTATCTCCAACCCACGATCCATAAATCCACCTGCTGCTGTTGACCCATTGTCTCTGCCTGCTCCTGCTCATCTCCTCCTACCTTGACTCCGTTCTTTCGCCTTTGTTCCAGAAACTCCCTATCTAGATTTGGGACACAACCCACGCCCTCCACCTTTTCCAAAACTTACAGTTCCCTAGCCCCCAATGCCTCATCTTCACCACGGACGCACAGTCCCTCTATCCCCCATGAAAATAGCATAAAAGCCTTCCACTTCTTCCTCTCCCATAAACCCAAACTGTCCCCCTTCACTGACAATCATTCACTTGGTGGAATTGGTCCTCACCCTCAACAATTTTACCTTCGATTCCTCCCACTTCCTGCAAACCAAAGGGATGGTGTTGGACATCTGCATGGGTCTGAGCTATGCCCACTTCTTTGTAGGATTCATGGAAGAGCCCCTATTCAACAACCACACCGGCACCATCTCTCACCTCTTCCTCTGCTATATTGATCTCTGTATTGGTGCTACCTCGTGCTCCCACAAGATGCTCCAACGGTTCATCAACTTCATCATCAACTTTATCATCACCTTCCAGCACCCCCTCGAATTCACCTGAACCATCTATGACACCTCCCTCCCCTTCCTGGACCTGTCCATATCCAGTAACCAACTCGCCACTGACATTCATTTCAAACCCACGATTACCTCAGCTACACCCGCTCCTCCCAGTATCCCCTACTCCCAATTCCTCTGCCTCCACTGCCAGGATAAGACCTTCCCAGATATCTACCCACTTTAAGGACTGTAGTTTCCCCTCCTCTGTTATTAAGGATGCCCTCAACTGCATCTCCCCTATTTCTCACATTTCTGCCCTCAAACTCTCTTCCCTCTAGCAACAATAAGGATAGCATCCCCTTAGCCCTCGCATACTATCTCACCACCCTCTGAATCCAACACATCATCCCCTGACGTTTCCACTACCTACAATCAGACCCCACCACCAAAAAGATATTTCATTTCCCCACCCCTGTCCACTTCCTGCAGGGACTATGCAATCTGAGACTCCCTTGTCTGTTCCATCGCACCCGGTACATTTCCCTGCAACTGTTGGAGTTATTATATCTGCCCTTACACCTTCCCTCACCTTCATTCCAGGCCCCCAAACAATTCTTCCAAATCTGGCAGAGATTCCCATGTATTTCATCTAACCTCATCTTCTGTATCTGTTGCTCCCGATGTGGTGTCCTCTATATTGGGAGACCAAACGCAGACTTGGGGACTGGTTCACAGCACCTGCGCTCTGCACACACCAACCAACCTGACCTGGTTGCCATCCACTTTAACTCCCCTGGTGACATGTCCATCCTTGGCCTCCTCCACTGGCAGCTTTTTGGGAGCTTACAGCCCAATGGCTTGAACATTGACTTCACCAGCTTCAAAATGTCTCCACCCCCAACCTGTCCATCTTCTGACTTCTAAATCTGCTCCACCCTTCCCACTGACCAGCCACAATAACCCCCTATCTGCATCCACCTAACTCCGTCCCACCTACCCTCTCCCCGGCCCCAACCATAACCCTCTCTTTATTTCTGCGCTCCCCTCCCCAGCCCTGACAAAGAGTTTCAGCCTGAAATGTTGACTACCTTGCTCCTCAAATGCTGTCTGACCTGCTGTGCTTTTCCAGCTCCACATTTATTGACTCTAGCTTCCAGCATGTACAGTCGTTACTGTCTCCAAGTGGGCTGAAGGGCTAAACATGTTGATGACATTCAACAGCTGTGTGACCTTGAATGAGTTTTGTGAACATTCCTGTACGTGCCGAAGTGGACACAGTCAACAATTTTTTCTGTAGTTGTTTTTTTTCTTGTGCCTTGCTGTTTGTAACACTGTATCAGAGAGAGTTTTGTTCCAAGTTGCTGGAATTCACCTTGGATCAGGATCGCAAACGGTGCCAGGAACAACCTCAGCCTGCAGACCAACTATTGATCGGGGGTCCCTGACGGGCAGAAGGACTTGAGGCTTATTGTTTGTCTTTTCCTTTCTTTTTCGTTCCTTGTATTTACTTAGTAAATGTTCCTATCTTTTTCATTCTTTTTATTAATATTCAATAAATGTTCATAATTAAGCAAATTGTTTTTATTGAACATTCTCTTAACTACATTTAACCAAATAACGTTGCTTGGTCACCCTGTGATCCACGACAGCATCAAAGATATAAAATTCAAAGCAACAGTCTGATAAGGACAAGCCTAAAACTGGGTCTCAGCATGCAGAGAGGCGTTGAACATGTTTGAGGTAAAAGGCTTTTGTAAAGTTTTTTCTTAGAAAAAGCTCAGTCCATTAAGAATATTATTTCAGTTACAGCTGAATCTTCTCTATTTCCAGTTCTTTGTAAGTGAAACAAAATGTTTGAAATCTGAAATAAAAACAGCGAGCAGTGCTTATAAGCAGGTCTGGCAGCATCCATGGGGAAGGAAGGGTTAATGTTTCAATTCTGTAACTTCTCTCTTCAGATGGACACAGCAGGTAAGTGAGAAAATTGGTGTCAACAGCCAGAGTACAGCAGTGTCTCGTCTTCCTTTACCATGATCAAAACACAACAATGATGTTACTTGCTTTCAAGCACAACAGTGTCAAAGTTTGTTAATGATCCTTTGAAATATACAGTTAGTGGCCACAGGCAGGTTCAATGTCATGATGAAAGGTTATTGACCTGAACCATCCTATTGTAAGAAATATTGATTGTCATCAAGGACATAAAAAGAAGGAGGCAGTTGAACAAAGCCCCAGAGCTGGCTGCCATCCACCAGAACTAACGACACTCAGCTCTCAAGCAGCCTCCTCTATGACTTATAGAAAGCACCATCTAAATAACAATGGCACGGCTAGTTAATATTCCTGACAGAAGAATATTCGGAGAAGGCACAGGACATTCAGGAAGACACGTAACCCAGCTCTAATTTCAACAGACTAAATTCTTTTTCTATTTTATACTAGTGGGACTTCTATTTATTGGAACAGCATGCCATTAGAATCTTGCTTTATTTAGGAATAGTTAGGAGTTACAAGGGGGTTGTTCAGTTTGTTAATAGTTTCGTTACTTTGTTCACATTTGAACAAATAAATTGTTACTTGTGTCAGGGATTCATTTATTCAACCACCAGAAGTTGCTGACAAACAGGTTACACTAGTTTTCACCCTCCTTTTAGACTGTAGAGTGTGGTGCTCCTCTTTGGGTATTTCGGTTTTAGTTTTTGGGGGTGGGGCAGGGTCCACCTCTGCTTTATAGCACATTGGGGGCAGGGTCCATCTCTGCTTTATAGCACATTGGGGGCTTGCTATCTGGGATTTGGACAGATTTAGGGTACAAAAGGTCCCAGCAAATTTAAACAGACTTGGGGACTAGTGTCCTATATCTTTAAATAAAACTTAAGTGAAAAATGGAAAATCTATTTAATTTTGGATGCGTGTTGTTGGCTAAATCAAAAGTGAGGCAATGCCTCTTAAAGTTGCTAAAGAGGTTCTGGGGGTCCAAGATGCTTGAAAATTTGCCAAGAAAATTTAGAAAGACAGAAAAAGGTGACACTTTTAGAATTAGCAGACAAGCTAAAATTGGGTTTAACTAGGGATAATAATAAATTGTAACAGAGTTAGCTAAGTGTTTGGGTATATCAGAGAAACATTGAAGTGCAGTGGACTTAGAAAAAATTAAGTCGCAAATGAGACAACTGGAATTAGAGAATAAAGAAAGGAAAAGAAGTTTCTTGGCAGGACAAAAGTAAAAAAAAAAGGGAGAAAGAATTTGAATTTCAGAAGTTGGCAATTAGACAGGAAAGTCAACTTAAAAGGGCAGATGTGAAGGTAGAAGCGAGACTTAGTGAGGAAGATAGTAAGGATGAGCAAACCCATCACAGGCAAAGTCTTAGTAGGGATATATATAAATATATCCAAACATTACAAAAATTTGATGGAAAAGATGTAGAAGCTTTCTTCATTTCCTTTGAAAAATTGACTAAACGGATGAACTGGCCAGAGACTGTGTGGGTAATATTAATTCAGACCAAGTTGGTAGGCAGGGCTAGCGAGGACACGAGATGAGGCTGTGGTGGGGAGATTTTGATGCTGATGAATTCCAATTTGAGGCCTTTGGGCCATAAGCTCCCAAGGTGGAATATAAGGTGCTGCTCCTCCAATTTTCATGTGGCCTAATTGTGACATTTGAGGGGGCCCAGGATGGACATGTCACTCAGGGAGTGGGAGGGAGAGTTGAAATGGCCGGCGACTGGAAGGTGGTGTTGATTGGAGTCGGTACTCGGTCTGTCCATCTCCATCTCCATCTCAAGCAATTAAACATCTCTGACACCTCCCTCCCCTTCCTGGATCTTTCTGTCTCCATCTCTGGCAACCGATTCAGCACTGACATCTATTTCAAACTCACCGACTTCCACAGATAACTTGACTACACCTCCTCTCACCCACCCTGCTGAAAAATGTGACCCCTTACTCCCAATTCCTCCGCCTCCATCGCATCTGCTCCTGGGATGAAGCATTCCACTCCCAGACATCCCAGCTGTCCTCCTACTTCAAGGACCATAACATCCCTCTCATGATTCATGATTCCCTCAACCACATCTCCTGAATTTCCCACACTTCTGTTCTCAAGAACCCTCCCCGCAACAACAGGGGTAGAGTCCCCCTAGACCACCCCAACAACCTCTGAATCCAACTCATCATCCTCTGCCACTTCGCCACCTGCACTCAGACCCCACAACTGGAGATTTTCCCCTCCCCATGCCTGTCTGGTCTCCATTGAGACCGCTCACTCTGCAACTTCCTCATCCACTCCACACTCCCCAATAACTCCACCACCCCCAGCACCTTTCCCTGCAACTGCAGGAGGTGTTACACTTGCCCCTACACCTCCCCCCTCACCCCCATCCCAGGCCCCAAACAATCTTTCCGTATCCAACATGGATTCACCTGTACATCTTCTAACCTGCTGTGTTGCATCTGTTGCTCCCAATGTGGTGTCCACTACATCCGAGAGACCAAGCACAGACTCGGTGACTGATTCATGGAGAAGCTACACTCCGTACAATCCAATCACCAACACCTTACAGCTGCCGGCAGTTTTAACTCCCCCTCCCACTCCCTTGGTGACATGTCCACCCTGAGACCCCTCCAATGTTACAATGATGCCGCGCAAAAATTCGAGGAACAACACCTTATATTCCCCCTCGAGAGCTTACAGCCGAATGGCTTCAACATGGAATTCACCAGCTTCAAAATCTCCCCCTCCCTGCCCCACCCCGTGTCCAGCCCGCCTTCTTATTCCCACCTCCTTGACCTGACACAAACTGTCCATCTTCTTTCTCACCTATCTGCCTGACCCTTCCCACTGAGCAAGCTCCACAACCCCTGCGTCCAACCTATCACCACCCCTATTTGTTTCTGAGCTGCCTTCCCACTCCCCAGTCCTGATGAAGGGTTCTGACCCAAAATGACTTCCCAGCTCCTCTGATGCTGCCTGACATTCTGTGTTCCTCCAGCTCCGCGCAGTATTGACCCTGGCTTCTAGCATCTGCAGTTCTTGCTGTCTCCAAGTCACAGCGCTGGTGGTTTAAGAAAAGCACTGGGAAAAAGGATGTGATAAAAGAGGATAAACCAGTGGGATTAGTTGAGTTAGTGAAGGAAATTCCAAGAGAAGTTGAGGAGCTGCAGGAGAATGCACACTCTAGTCATGGGCTGGATAGTAAGATAGCACCCAATCTTTTCAAAGACTTCACCCATATTGATAACATTTACTCAGGTGGAACAGGCAGAGAAGGTAAAGAAGTTAAAATATTGAGAAATATGGGAATTAGTCTGTGTCTAGTAGTAAGAGATGAAAATATTTGCACTCCTTCTGAAATATTGCCTGAGTGAGTGGTATTCTGTGGAATAAATGGAGAGAGGAGTAGTGTTCCCCTGTGTAAGATAAGGCTAGAAAGTCCCATCAAGACTGGGGAGGTGATAGTGGGAGTGATGGAGAAATGAGCTTTTCCAGGGATACACTTTTCTTGGAAACGATATTGCTGGAACACAGGTGAGAGTGATGCCCATTGTAGTGGAAAAGCCAAAAGAAAACCAGCGAATCGAGGAATTTTTCCAGGCTGTGTGGTGACAAGATCCCACAGCCATAAGGGAAAACCAGAAGGGAAAACAAAAGAGAAAGATGAAGGAGTTGAGATCCAGTTAGCTGACGGCCTGTTTGATGAGATGGTAAAGGATCAGAAAGAGGTGTTTAGTTCTGACAGATTTATGGAGCTACAAGAAAAGATGAGACAATAAAGGATTTATATCATAAAGCCTGATCGAAAAAGGAATCAGAATGTATTCCCGAATGCTGTTAACTTAAGGATAAAATCTAAAGGCAGAAATGGAGACCTTGGCAGGTTAGTGCAGATGAGAAATGGGCAGAAGTTCACCAGATTGTGTTGCTGATAAAATACAGACAGGAGATATTGTGGGTAGCACACAGATTACCTGTAGGAGGTCATCTAGGAGTGAGGAAGACTGAAGCTCAGATACAGAAGTATTTTTATTGGCCTGGATTACATAAAGATGTGGTTGAATGTTGCCATTTCTGTCGTAACTGTCAGATGGTAGGAAAGCCACAGACAGTAATAAAACCAGTGCCTTGGAAGCCAGATCCTGCATTTGAAGAACCCTTTACATGGGTTATAATTGACTGTGTAGGCCCCCTCCCTAAAACCAAGTGGGACCCAATATTTGCTAAGCGTATTGGATGTGTCTACCAGGTTTCCAGAGGCAATTCCATTGTTGAATAGCAAGGCAAAAATGTTGTAAAGGAGTTGCTTGCTTTTTTTACCCATTGTGGACTATCCAGGGAGGTTCAGTCAGACAAAGGGTTCAATTTTACTGTCAAATTGTTTATGGAGACCATTGATAGTTTCAGCACCAAACACTTTACATCAACTGCATACCATCCTGAATCCCAGGGAGCATTGGAAAGGTGGCATCAGACCCTAAAGGCCTTGTTGAGGGATTAGTGCCAGGATTACCCGAACGATTGGGATAAAGGTATTGCATTTATATTGTTTGCCATTAGAGATGCCCCAGATGAATCGACTCAGTTCACTCTATTTGAATTGATATTCAGACACGAAGTAGGAGGGCCTTTAAAAATTATTAGGGAAACATTGATAGGTGCAAAGTCAGAGATCTCTCAGTTGGGTTATGTATCTGAGGTGAGAGTAAGATTAAACAGAGACGGTGAATTAGCTAGACAACATTTGAAGGTGGCACAGCACCTAATGATGCAAGAAGCAGATCAGAAATCTGAAATTTATATATTTGCCCATGGGGATAAAGTATTGATGCTATTACCAATGGTAGGAGATCCCTGCAAAGTAAGGGTTAGTGGTCCCTAATAGGTTGAGAAGTTAAGTCTAGTGATTGTCTGGTAAAGATGCCAGATCGGTGTGTCATGTGAACATGCTGAAATGTTGCTATGACAGGGGATGGGAACCAGAGAAACAGGATTAGTCACTGCCACTCAGAGTGAAGAATCAAATCCAGATGATTCAGACTTTTATGTGCCTGAGAATAAATTGAATTATGAGGAAATCCTTAAGGAATGGGACAGGGTGGTGAGCTATCTGCCCCAGGAACAAAGAACTGAATTGAAGGGCTTGTAACAGTGCTATGAGAACCTATGTAGAAACAGAATGGGGCTGACTAATACAATAGTACAGGAGGTTGACTTGGGGAATGCTGTCATGAAAAAACAACACCCCTACAGTCTTAATCCTCCAAAAGCAGCGCAGGTACAAAAGGAAGTGGAAGTGATGCTCCATGAAGGCTTTATTGAGCTGAGTCAAAGTGCGTAGAGTTTGCTGATTGTGTTGATTCCCAAACCCAATGGTACTCAACAATTCTGTACAGGCTATCGGAAGGTCAACGCTGTGACCAAATCTGGCAAATACCAAATTTCAAGGCTGGAGGATTGTGTGGTAAAAGGAGGATGGACCACTTACATCAAAAAGCTGCACTTACTTCACGGTTACTGGCAAGTACTTTAGCTGGAGGGAGCGAAGAAAGTTTCTGCTTTTGTAAGCCCAAATGGGTATTATCAATTTAAAGTAACGCCTCCTTGAGAATGAAAAATGCACCAGCCACTTTTCAAAGGCTTTTGAAGAGAATTGTTGCAGCATTGATTAATTGAGACATCTACATTGACCACGTAGTGATCTTTAGCCATTCGTGGAAAGATCACATGGAGTGTTTGGCAGTTCTCACTGAGAGACTACGGGAGGCAAAGTTGGTCATAAACTTGGCAAAAACAGAATTTACAAAGGCAGGCGTGATATTCTTGGGGCACAACATCAGACACAGATGGATAACACCAAGGAATGTGAAGACAAAGGCCTTTGAGGAATTTCCAAGACCATCCTCGAAGAAGGAAGAGCTACGAATTTTAGGATTGAGCAGATTCTACAGGAAATTTGTGCCAAATATTAATAACATAGTGGCACTGTTGATGGTTTTGTTAAAAAAACACAACATTTCGGTGGACAGAACAATGGCAGGAGGTATTTGAGAATTTAAAAGCCGAGTTAACCACAGCGCCAGTTTTAACTGCGCCAGACTTTTTTGAATCCCTTCAAAGTTGCCATTGATGCAAGTGATGTAGGTGTTGGAGCTGTGTTGTTACAGGAGGACGATTGCGGCATTGAAAGCCAAACAGTTACTTTTCAAGAAAACTCAAATCCACCAGAAAATATATTCAACCTCTGAAAAAGGGCTGTTGAGTTTGGTAATAGCCTTACAACATTTTAATGTTTGAATTGGAAATAATGCATCAGAGACAGACGTTTACTTTTTCTTTATTCATTCGTGGGATGAGGGATTCACTGACTATGCAGTATTTATTGCCCATCCCTAATTGCCCAGAGGGCAGTTGCTGCAGGCCTGGAGTCAGATGTAGTCCGGACCAGGTAAGGATGGCAGTTTATGTATACTGACCACAATCCTTTGACATTTATGGAAAGATATAAGGGCAAGAACACCATATTATTTTGTTGGACTCTCAAATTACAAGAATTTAGTTTACGTATTGTACATGATGTGGCTTGTGAAAATATTATTGCAGATGCTCACAAGTTTAAAAGAAAAATGTTCACATAGGATGGAAATGGCAGTGTTCAATGTTATATATATAAAATTAAAATAAAACCTTTAACTCCATATTAATGAGTGATGGATCCAGTAATATAATGGAGTTAAGGTTTTAAAAAAGAAAGAAAAAGTGAAGCCATATTTTCATGATTGTTTATATTTTCTTAAGGGGGGAGGTGTTGTGAAGTTGGGTAGAGTACTTGTGGATTGATAGGCAGGAAGTTAGAATTTGGGACTTTTGAAGTGCTTGGCTAGAAAGCATTACATGGTCCCTTTAAAGGATCAGGGGCTTTTTTCTGTGCTTAGAGATTTAAATAGGTGTCTGTGAGCAACAGCTTGAAAGTTTGCAACAATTGAAATGTTTGTATCAAAAGGCTGTACAGTTGGAAGCAGTTTTTAGCAAGGTAACAAGTTTTTGAATCTAGCCAATCAACAATTGTCGTGTCTGCTGACCACCGAGTTTGACCCAGCATTAAACTGATTTATATTCACAATATAAATATAAATATCGCAGGTAAAGCCTGCACCCCTGGCCTGAATCTCCGCCCTGAGCTCATTTGGAGACATTCACCGACAGTTCGAGGCAGCACTTTAGAAGTTTTTTTTAACTTTTAAATTGCCGTACGTCTCTGCATCAGAACTTGGACGGGTCCCAATGTGTTTCTCTCAAACTACACTCCAACAACCCAAAGGTCTGAAGGTCGGGCCGTTATTTCTTCAGCTCAATGAAAATCAGTTGAATCTTCCTTACTGGAGGTGAAGCATGCTGTGTCAAATTTAAAACCCTCATCCTTTTGTGTGAAAGAATGTGCTGCCTCATTCCTCTCTGTAACAACTTACAGCAATGTCCTCTCACAAGGACTCTCCTGCTGGTCCAATTCTGGAATCGTACAACTCACTATTGACAGCCAGGCTGGCTGCGTCCAATGCTCTGGAATTAGCTCCCTTTACACTCTGACTCTCTCCTTCTTTACAGTCCTCCTTAAAGCCTAAGTCTGAGAAGTTTCTGGTCCCTCCCTCCAAAGCTGTGCTTCTTTAGCTTACAGACAGTCTGCCTCTGAACATGTGTGAAGCACATGGGCTGTTGCGTTAAAGTTATTGAAACAGGGTTTGTTTGAATAAGACGCAAGGCTCTGGATGATTGTAAGACAAAGGTTACGTTGTTGGGCTTGAGGAAATTTATCTCATGAACCATCCTTGATTTTATCATCTTCGGCTTTTCCTGGAGTTTCTTAAAATTTGATCCTGTTTGCCGTTGATCCCAGTGAACTCTGGAGTCTTTCCAAAACTGACACAAGTGCGTCTAAGTGTTCCAAGTTTGGTGCTTGCTCTATCGAGCTGCAGAAGAAATGACAAATCTGAAGACTTTGGCTATTACACAGCAGCTCACAACCCCAGAACCAGCCATTTAACTGAGATTTTGGATCCGCAAGGGACTCAAAAGTTTCTGGAGGTCCAGACCACAGACAGATCAGCCATTATGCCACAGAATAGTAGAGGGCTCGATGTGCCAAATGGCTGGGTCATCTTTCTCAGTCCCCACAGGATAGGAACAACTGGGTAATTTTGCTGATTCCAGAGTTTTGGTACTCTCAGATTATGGCCTCCATAAGCACACACAGCTATGGGTGTACACACCTGTAACACATTTTCACCCCGTCATCACTGACCTGGGCAAAGCAACATTCAGTGAATGTGGGCAGTCTGACACTAAATGAGGAATTGCTGGCCGTGCAATAAAGTTTGCTGACATTGCTATCGTGTAGTTTTAAAAGAAGCATATTCTTGCCATCGAAAAGCCGGAGGACAATAGTCACCAGATTGTGCCATTTGATCTATCAATAGAAGGTCAGCTACTTGTTGATTTCAGCGAACGAAACGGCATGAACATTCCTGACTTCAAACAACGCTGATACTATCAGGTTCAGGGAATGGACAGTGCTGACTCTATTGAGTTTCCAAATTGCACAGCGTTAGCAGTATCAAGTGCAGAGAACTCACAGCACTGGCACTCAAGTTGAACGAATATACAGCAGTAACACTGCCGAGTTCAGGAGCTGCTCAATACTGACATTACCAATTGCACACCAGAACTGAGAGAATATTTGTGGCCAACACTCCTGGCGCAGCACAGCATAACAGCTGCTCTGTGCTCGTGTTTATACACATGGGTGACAGTGGTGTCATGGGAATGTTACTTACCTCGCAATCTAGACATGAAGGCCATGTGGCATCTTTTTTCCTTTATTCATTCACGGATGAGGGCGTCACTGACCAGGCAGCATTTATTGCCCATCCCTAATTGCCCAGAGGGCAGTTAAGAGTCAATCACATCGTTTTGGGCCTGGAGTCACTCTCAAAATGTTTAAACATACTCTGCTGTTTGGAGTCAGGTTGTGTGGGTTATAGGGGGATGGATCTGGGTGGGGTGCTTCAATGAGCGGTGTGCACTTGTTGGGCCGAAGGGCCTGTTTCCACACTGTTGGGAATCTAATCTAATCTAATCAAATATTAATTTATAGTTTAAACAAGAATTAGCAATTTATTATTAATACTGTAACTTTAGCAGAACAAAGCTAAACAACAAGATAATCTAATTAAGGTCTATATTAAAAGCCAATCTACTTCAATTATAGCCCGCATTCTCACATAGGCAGACACAATTAAGGGATAGAACAAAGCAAAAGGGAGATTTGCAACTGGCCAGTTCAATAACCATTTCAACAATAGTCCTTGGTTTTTATAGAATCTTTGAACAGCATGTTGTATCACAGGCACATAGGGTTGGATCTAGCTTGAATTCCAAAGTTGCCAGTCAATGCAAATAGATTCCAGAAGATTCTGAGGAATATTCACTTATTTCCCATGTGTGGTGATTCTTAGAATATGCAACAAATCTTTAACTGAATATAGAACTAGAGACTGTAAACTCAAACACAGCTTCTCTGCACACAGGCTTCTACCCAAAACAGTAATTAAAATCAACTCAGTGAATGATTTCTCTATTTTTCACATTCTCTGTAATTGGCTGACCAGCACCGCGCTCCCCTCGACTGGCCAATTCAACATGCAAACAGCTGCCAGCCCTTGAAACCTATACATCCTGGTACAGAAATATCTACAGCATTCTTTGAACAATAATTAACCTGCAATTATCTCTCCAGGCCAGTTCACATAAAACAAGCTTCAGTTTGTTTGCTGTCCTTTTCAAGACAGTTGCTGCTGACAGTTCAAAATTCAACTCTCAACTCCAGCTCATGATCCCAAACCTAAAATTAGAAACATAATGAAAAGAAGTGATGGTCTCAACACTTGTACTATGCTTCCTCAGGCTATTCTCTCCAGGTGAGTATCACTTGTAGATTTTGCTATTATGCTTTAGTTTTTTGCTCCAGTTTGATTATGAACAGATTTATTGCTGCGTGTTACCTTCAGGGTAGTGGGAGAAAATCCTGGAGGGCGAAGACATTGGAGTGTGTTGCGTAGGGACAAGAGCACATTGCTTCCCCGATGAAAGGTTTTGATTCAGTGCAGTCACTCAGTCCTTCTAGATTGACCTCACTCCATTGACAGAGTGTGGACGCTATCATTTCCATAAACTATTGCTGCAAATTTTGGGTTAGCTCCCTGCTCTAGCTGCAAAACAGCATTCCTAGTATCATTCCCACTGTGATGTGGTGATGCCTGTTCCTCACTTAGCTCAGTTAAAGATTTTCCCCAACGTTCCTTGTCCAGTTCCCAGATATCACAGATCGTCATCCTGGCTCAGATATCTGATATGAGCAAGCCTATGCTGAGTAATTAATCACAAGAATTAATTATCCATACTCTGTGAGCAGCTACCAGTCAGGCTGAAGTTAGCATCATCTCCTCACTGCTGAGTGTAAAATCCAGGCATTCACTTGGAAATTTGGTCCATCAATTGTCTTCTTGCAGCGAACGCTGGTCATGAGTTGGCAGAGATAATGAGCCTCCTGTTTTGTCAATACACCCACATCTATAGGGAAGGAAATCTGCTCTCCTTACCCTGATTAACTCAAGTATGACTCCAGACCCACAGCAAATGAGGTTGGCCCTTAACTGTCTTCAGAATAAGCCCTAGCGAGCTGCTCAGGTATAACAATTATTACAAAGCCTAAAGAAAGGAATTAAATCGATTGGCCTTCCAGCATTGATCCAGGCACAGGAAACACGCCTTTTCCAGCACAGTCCTCCTCACTAACATCTGGGGGCTTGAGCCAAAATCAGGAAACTGATCGAGAAACAGCCTGTCATGCCATACTCACAGAATCATGCCTTACACCCAAAGTCCCAAAATAAACATCACTGAACTCTGAGGTGTCTCCTGACAGGTCCTCAATGGTAGGCAGCCAGGAGGGTCTGTTGCAAGGAGTACTTAATGACTCTGGAAAACACTGAAAGTCCCAATCAGTCCTACCCCACATCGCCATACACATGCAACCCACTGCAAAAAAAACTCCTTAGATTTAAGGACGTTGCTTTGGACTGGGTGCAGTTGTGTTCATTCTAGAGAACCTCAGGCTCATGTGCAGGATGCACATTCAGCTGGCTCCTGTTTGCTTCAAGCCCCCACGCTTAGACATGCACACTCAGACTGACAGATGCACATAGTCAGAAATATAACTGTTGATACAACAGTGTGCTGTTGTGTGTTATGTGCAACACTGTCAATGTTCCACCCATCAACCTTCACTTCTTCTTCTTGAGACCGATGAAGAAGGAAAAACTGATAAAACTTGAAAATGCACACTCTGGTCCAACATGTCTTTGTACACTCCATGTCATGTTGAGGTGGTATTGGACATTGGTGAGGCCTCTTCTGTAGTACTGTGTCCAGGTCTGGTCGCCCTGGCAGGTATTATTAAACTGTAGAGGATTTACTAGGATGTTGCTGGGTAGGAGAGGCTAGATAGGCTGGGATGTTTTTCACTGGAGTGTAGGAGTTTGAGATATAGCGGTATATGAGGGGTGTAGATAGGGTTAATGGTAAGCGTCTTTTCCCTAGGATAGGGTATTTCATGATTAGGGGGTATAATTTTAAGGTGAGAGGAGAGAGATTTAAAAAAGACACAAGGGGAAAATGTTTTACACAGAGGGTGGCTCATGTGTGAAATGAACTTCCTGAGAAAGTGGTGGTCCCGGGCCCAGTTACAACATTTAAAAGCCACTTGGATAAATACATGAATAAGAAATGCTTGGAAGGATATGGGCCAAGAACAGGCAGGTGGGACCAAGATAATAAAATGTGAGGCTGGATGAACACAGCAGGCCAAGCAGCATCTCAGGAGCACAAAAGCTGACGTTTCGGGCCTAGACCCTTCCAGTTCAGTTTGGGTTTATGTTTGGCTGGACTGGTTTGACTGAAGGGTCTGTTCCTGTGCTGTATGACTCTATGACTCCATAACAGTGCTCCAGGGTAAGACCAGTTCATGCATGTTTTCTGGTTTTCCTCATGCTTTAAAATCCGGGCTACCCGCGATGTGAAATCTGCACAGACTAAACCTTTCAGAGTGTCCTATGATCCTTTAACAGCTACCCTTCATCACTCACAGCACAATCCAATCCGCCAGTGAATCGTGAAGCATTTAACAAAACAAAAACTCCATCAGACTAACACAATCACTGGAATTTTTCCAAAGAGCTATGCATTATCTCACAATGTTATCCACAAACTCAATCCATCTGTTTGCAAAGTAACAGAGCTGAAATGTTGAATACGGTTCTCAAAATTTCAATTTTATCTTTCTCTGTTACAAATTCAGTAAAATTCTCCTAGTGGCACTCCCTCAGGACCTCAGTCTTCCTCTATAATTTCCAGGCTTCTAAATGTATAATTACTTCCTCTCCTTTTGCATGGAGATGTCTCTCACTGCACACCTTGGCCTTTCCCCAAGGAATGCAAGGTGGGAAAAGTCCCCATTGTTACCACATTTCCACTGAATCCTCATCTGTCTAGTTTTCCGCTGCCACAGAGCAAGGTAGTACAGAGAAATATATCAGCCCCAAGTCCGATAGTCAGGTAATGTGGCACTGCCTTTCACATAATGTGTAGCAGGTTCCCTCCCATTGAACCTTCTCTAACCAGGAAAATAATGGAACACAAAAAACTCCAAAGACCTACAGACATATGAAATGAATGGGGCAGCATGGTGGCTCAATAGTTAGCGCTACTGCCTGACAGTGACAGGGTCCTGGGTTCAATTCCACCTTCGGGCGTGTGGAGTTTGCACATTCTCTCTGTGTCTGTGTGTGTTTCCTCCGGGTGCTCCGGTTACCTCCCACAGTCCAAAGATGTGCAGGCAAGGTGGATTGGACATGCTAAATTGCATGGGCTATGTGGGTTAGCCATGGGTTAGGGGGTGGTGTGGTGTGGAATTGATGGGCTGTTTCCATGCTATTGGGATTCTGTGATGGAATAGCCAAGTCTCAGCACAGCCATGAGCAGTAAGGGGTTAAAGTCTGAAGTTGAATAAACGCCAATATCACAGCGTGAGGAATTTAACATTGTCTGACAGCGATCATAGGACAATGGCACAGGAGATAGCTGTTAATCATAGAAAGATTTTTTTTAAAAATTGTACATTTTTAGATTTGGAAGGCATCAGGGGGCATGGAGAGAATGCAGGAATGTGGCACTGAGATAGAAGATCAGCTGTGACCATATTGTACAGCAGAGCAAGCACAAAGAGCTGAATGTCATCCCCCTGCTACTAGTTTCTGTTGCCCGGCATTACCTGATGTGATCAAAAGGAGTGATCACCTCATACAATGGTACTGGAATTAAACTGAGGATGCTGGAAATCTAAAACAGAAATTACTGCAGGAACTCAGCATCTGCAGAGAGACAGAGAGAAACAGAGGCATTGTTTCAAGCCCAGTGACACTTCTTCAGAACTGGTAGTAGCAAAGAATAAGTGGTATTTATCTTATTGGCAGTAGTACTATTCCTCTGGAAGAGGAAATGGATCAGTCAAACCCCAATTCTTCTCTTTGCTCTCCTTTTCATCATTTGTTATCCTTTTCTTCTTCTTTTTTTCATCTATCTGATGTTGTGGGGAGGTTGGAATGGCATAGCGGTGACCGGAGTGGGGTCTGCTGGCTTTGTAGGCCCTATGTGTGGACCCCTGATATTGGCAGCTGCAGTGATGAAGGAGCAGGGGCTGCTGGTGGTGTTGACCCAGAGTGTGGACCTTGCAAAAGTCTTAGGGCAGTATTTGGAAACAGGGTTGATGAAGATGAATTCAATTCAAGTACTTTCTTTTTCTCCTTTTGTAGCTCAAAACTGCACCAGATTGTGGCAACAGAACACTTTTCACTGTAATCCCCAAGGTATATGTGACAATAAAACATTCATTCATTCACTCATTCATTCATTCATTCATTTATTCATTAACCTCAGGGTCAGTGCTGTAATTGGGTCATCTCCAAACAACAGCAGAGATGTCTTGAGCCATTTTGAAGAGATCATGTGGCCTGGACTGCTTCCTTCCCCATCAAAAAGGACTACATAGTTTCCATGATGATGCTCCTTTCAATGCTTTGTGTCTCTAGGAGTGTGACTTGGTGTTGAGTAGACACTTATATATATACCCCGGCAAAGCACAGCAGATTCTTCTGTTCTGTTCACTGGAGCCAGGTCTTCTCGCTCTGTCCAGGGGCACTGACCTCCCTTACCACATAATTCCTGGCTACCTTGTTAGGTGGGGATGCAGTACTGAGCCGTGACCAGTTTCTGTCTGGCTCTCAGGCACCTCTAGTGGGGTGGCCAAGGGGGATTTAACGACACACCTACGCTGCAGAGCGCGATGTGCTGTCCAGGTGCTTTTTGAATGTGGGGCCTGGAGATCACAGAGGTCCCAATGAGGCTGAGGAATTCCTGCCTGCCTGCCCCATAAGATTCCATGCTGTCCTGAATCATGCTGAGAAGCCATTATGTTTGATGCCAGGTGGAGTATTTAGCAGAAATGTGCACACAACATCTGCTTCAATGCCTCCTCGTGTTTTATAATGGTCCTGTGAATCATGGAGATGTTTAATGATATGAAAGGTGCTACATAAATATGGTTGTTTTTGTAGGGTATAGTTGATGTGCTGAATGAGACTCAATCATATTTTGTGTTACACTTCTCACTGAGGTTGATTTTAGCTCCCTTAATCGGTCATTTCCAGTAATCTGTGAAACTGGTATTGGGAAATGGTTCAAAATTTTAGTGAAAGGATGGAATTAAATAGTAATTTATATCACTTCAAGACTGAATTCATCATTACAGGCTCAAACAGGGACAATGAATTCACTGTGACACAGTCAATTGGCAAAGTTAAACTCAGTGCTGTTTACAAATTGCATTTGCTTTTCAATTGAAAATTCGGAAGCCTGCGTGTATTTAAAATTAATCCATATCATGGTAGTCCACCATTAAACAATACCCTCAGAATACCTCAAGGCTATCGCACACCCTTCCCACCATCCCCGCCCCACAGTAAAAAAAGTACAATGTGATATTTGCCTTCATGGACTTTTCCATCATCCAGCTTTCAGAATTATAACTAACATCAGCAAATAACAGATGAATTAAAAATGAGCTTGCAGTCGAAAGTTAAGCATCACTGACTCATTTCAGAACTGAGACATTTCCCACTTAGAATTATGCTTCATTAAACCACCTGGCTTTCTGGTCACATTCACAGCCATGATTTGGCAGTTGAAAGATGGCCGGGGTTACTGGCACAACAGTAAAAATAATTTACTGTCTAAAAGCCATCCATTCGGCAGGCAATATGACCACAACTGTAGACCACAGCTCTCGCACAGCTGAGCGCAGCTTCCTTTGCAATATATAAATATTGTACTTCCTGGATTTTGTCACCATGATGGTGATAAAGCTGTCAGTATGTTCAGTGTGTCTGAAGCTGACAGCAACTTGTGGAACTTACATGTTTTGAGCTGAATGTGGACATCAGGGAACAATGGAGAGTGTTCTATTGATGGGTTCTCAGCCTGTGATTAATAAGCATTGAGAATTTATGCTGTTACATAACTGTTCGACTTAGGGAAACACTTTATCAAGCTGCTCCTTACTGAATGGTTAATCCCATATAAGACTGGCACTGATGATTTCATTTTAAACCAATCTCACACTTAGATGATGTGCCAGCAATTTACACGCACACACACACACACACTCACATGCACACTCACATACACACACATACACACTTGCACTTACACACATACATAAACACACAAACTTTCACACACACACATACACACTTGCACTAACACACACACATACTCACACATATACACACACTCACACACATACATAAACACACAAACTTTCACACACACACATACACACACACTAATACACACACACACTCACACTTACAGACATACACACACGTTCACGCTCACACACACTCACATTCTTACACTCACACTCACATACATGTACACATACACACACTCACAAATACTCATACACATACTCACACATATTCCCGCATACACGCTCACACTCACATACGTACACATACACAGGCATACTAACACACACACGCACATGCACAGCCACTCTCTCTCTCTCTCACACACACACACACACACACACACACACACACACACACACACACACACGCACACCCCATACACACCCCTACATATACACATATATATGTGGGAATATTTGCCCAGTCTTACAGAATTATGGAGTCAAAGAAATGACGCCTTCGACCTAGTGTGGCCTTGTTTCTGTTAGAGGGGAGTCGTTCTATGTGAGGGAAGAGTTTCTGTAAAATTAAACACAGAGCTGCAGAAACTAGAAATCTGAAATAAAAATAGAAAGTGCGAGAGAAACTTAGCAAGTCTGCCATCAAGCGTGGAGAGAGAAACAGAGTTAATCTTTCTGAAGACGGCTCAGTGGAGTTGAAATGTTGACATTGTTCTCTCTCCACAGATGCAGCCAGATCTGCTGAGTATTTGCAGTCTAGTCTGGAGACAACCCTGTCTACAGTGCATTTAACCTGCGAGTGTGTATGTGTAAACAGGATGTGTGTGTTTAATCAGAGTGTGTTTTCAATCAGAGTGTGTTTAATCAGTGTGTGTGTGTGTTTAATCAGTGTGTGTGTGTGTGTGTGTGTGTAATCAGTGCGTGTTTAATCAGTGTGTATGTGTGTTTAAACAGTGTGTGTGTTTAATCTGTGTGCGTGTGTGTGTGTTTGATCAGTGTGTGTGTGTTTGATCTGTGTGTGTGTGATCAGTGTGTGTGTGTGTTTAATCAGTGTGTGTGTTTGATCAGTGTGCGTGTGTGTGTGATCAGTGTGTGTGTGTGTTTGATCTGTGTGTGTGTGTGATCTGTGTGTGTGTGTTTGATCAGTGTGTGTGTGTTTGATCAGTGAGTGTGTGTGTTTGATCAGTGTGTGTGTGTTTAATCAGTGTATATTTGTTTAAACTGTGTGCATGTGTGAGTGTGAGTTTAATCAGTGAGTGTGTGTAATCAGTGTGTGTGTGTGTGTAATCAGTGTGTGTAATCAGTGTGTGTGTGTAATCAGTGTGTGTGTTTAATCAGTGTATGTGTGTTTAATCATTTTGTGTGCGTATTTAATCAGTGTGATTAATCAGAGAGTGTTTAGTCAGTGTATGTTTAATCAGTGTATGTTTTATTCAGTGTGCGTTTAGTCGGTGTGTGTTTAATCAGTGTGTGTTTAATCAGTGTGTGCGCATGTTTAATCAGTGTGTGTGTGTTTGATCAATGTGTGTTTGTTTAATCAGTGTGTGTGTTTGATCAGTCTGTGTGTGTGTGTAATCTGTGTGTGTGTGTAATCAGTGTGTGTGTGTTTGATCAGTGTGTGTGGGTTTGATCTGTGTGTTTAATCAGTGTGTGTGTGTTTAATCTGTGTGTGTGTGTGTGTGTGTGTGTGTGTAATCTGTGTGTGTGTGTGATCAGTCTGTGTGTGTGTGTAATCTGTGTGTGTGTGTGTAATCAGTGTGTGTGTTTGATCAGTGTGTGTGGGTTTGATCTGTGTGTGTTTAATCAGTGTGTGTGTGTTTAATCAGTGTGTGTGTGTGTGTGTGTGTGTGTGTGTGTGTAATCAGTGTGTGTGTGTGTTTAATCAGTGTGTGTGTGTGTAATCAGTGTGTGTGTGTTTGATCAGTGTGTGTGTTTGATCAGTGTGCGTGTGTGTGTGATCAGTGTGTGTGTGTGTTTGATCTGTGTGTGTTTAATCAGTGTGTGTGTGTTTGATCAGTGTGTGTGTGTTTGATCAGTGAGTGTGTGTGTTTGATCAGTGTGTGTGTGTTTAATCAGTGTATATTTGTTTAAACTGTGTGCATGTGTGAGTGTGAGTTTAATCAGTGAGTGTGTGTAATCAGTGTGTGTGTGTGTGTAATCAGTGTGTGTGTTTAATCAGTGTGTGTGTAATCAGTGTGTGTGTTTAATCAGTGTATGTGTGTTTAATCATTTTGTGTGTGTATTTAATCAGTGTGATTAATCAGAAAGTGTTTAGTCGGTGTATGTTTAATCAGTGTATGTTTTATTCAGTGTGCGTTTAGTCGGTGTGTGTTTAATCAGTGTGTGTTTAATCAGCGTGTGCGCATGTTTAGTCAGTGTGTGTGTGTTTGATCAGTGTGTGTTTGTTTAATCAGTGTGTGTGTGTAATCTGTGTGTGTGTGTAATCAGTCTGTGTGTGTGTGTAATCTGTGTGTGTGTGTGTGTGTAATCAGTGTGTGTGTGTTTAATCAGTGTGTGTGTGTGTGTACTCTCTGTGTGTGTAATCAGTGTGTGTGTGTTTGATCAGTGTGTGTGTTTGATCAGTGTGCGTGTGTGTGTAATCAGTCTGTGTGGGTGTGTAATCTGTGTGTGTGTTTAATCAGTGTGTGTGTGTTTAGTCAGTGTGTGTGTGTGTGTGTGTGTGTACTCTCTGTGTGTGTAATCAGTGTGTGTGTGTGTTTAATCAGTGTGTGTGTGTGTAATCAGTGTGTGTGTTTGATCAGTGTGTGTGTTTGATCAGTGTGCGTGTGTGTGTGATCAGTGTGTGTGTGTGTTTGATCTGTGTGTGTTTAATCAGTGTGTGTGTGTTTGATCAGTGTGTGTGTGTGATCTGTGTGTGTGTGTGTGTGTGTGTGTGTGTGTGATCAGTGTGTGTGTGTGTTTGATCAGTGTGTGTGTGTTTGATCAGTGAGTGTGTGTGTTTGATCAGTGTGTGTGTGTTTAATCAGTGTATATTTGTTTAAACTGTGTGCATGTGTGAGTGTGAGTTTAATCAGTGAGTGTGTGTAATCAGTGTGTGTGTGTGTAATCAGTGTGTGTGTTTAATCAGTGTGTGTGTGTAATCAGTGTATGTGTGTTTAATCATTTTGTGTGCGTATTTAATCAGTGTGATTAATCAGAGAGTGTTTAGTCAGTGTATGTTTAATCAGTGTATGTTTTATTCAGTGTGCGTTTAGTCGGTGTGTGTTTAATCAGTGTGTGTTTAATCAGCGTGTGCGCATGTTTAATCAGTGTGTGTGTGTTTGATCAGTGTGTGTTTGTTTAATCAGTATGTGTGTGTAATCTGTGTGTGTGTGTAATCAGTCTGTGTGTGTGTGTAATCTGTGTGTGTGTGTAATCAGTGTGTGTGTTTGATCAGTGTGTGTGGGTTTGATCTGTGTGTGTTTAATCAGTGTGTGTGTGTTTAATCAGTGTGTGTGTGTGTGTGTGTACTCTCTGTGTGTGTAATCAGTGTGTGTGTGTGTTTAATCAGTGTGTGTGTGTAATCAGTGTGTGTGTGTTTGATCAGTGTGTGTGTTTGATCAGTGTGCGTGTGTGTGTGATCAGTGTGTGTGTGTGTGTTTGATCTGTGTGTGTGTAATCAGTGTGTGTGTGTTTGATCAGTGTGTGTGTTTAATCAGTGTGCGTGTGTGTGTAATCAGTCTGTGTGTGTGTGTAATCTGTGTGTGTGTTTAATCAGTGTGTGTGTGTTTAATCAGTGTGTGTGTGTGTGTGTGTGTGTGTACTCTCTGTGTGTGTAATCAGTGTGTGTGTGTGTTTAATCAGTGTGTGTGTGTGTAATCAGTGTGTGTGTTTGATCAGTGTGTGTTTGATCAGTGTGTGTGTGTGTGTGTGATCAGTGTGTGTGTGTGTTTGATCTGTGTGTGTTTGATCAGTGTGTGTGGGTTTGATCTGTGTGTGTTTAATCAGTGTGTGTGTGTGTGTGTGTGTGTGTGTGTGTACTCTCTGTGTGTGTAATCAGTGTGTGTGTGTGTTTAATCAGTGTGTGTGTGTGTGTAATCAGTGTGTGTGTGTTTGATCAGTGTGTGTGTTTGATCAGTGTGCGTGTGTGTGTGATCAGTGTGTGTGTGTGTGTTTGATCTGTGTGTGTTTAATCAGTGTGTGTGTGTTTGATCAGTGTGTGTGTGTGATCAGTGTGTGTGTGTGTTTGATCAGTGTGTGTGTGTTTGATCAGTGAGTGTGTGTGTTTGATCAGTGTGTGTGTGTTTAATCAGTGTATATTTGTTTAAACTGTGTGCATGTGTGAGTGTGAGTTTAATCAGTGAGTGTGTGTAATCAGTGTGTGTGTGTGTGTGTAATCAGTGTGTGTGTTTAATCAGTGTGTGTGTGTAATCAGTGTGTGTGTTTAATCAGTGTATGTGTGGTTAATCATTTTGTGTGTGTATTTAATCAGTGTGATTAATCAGAGAGTGTTTAGTCAGTGTATGTTTAATCAGTGTATGTTTTATTCAGTGTGCGTTTAGTCGGTGTGTGTTTAATCAGTGTGTGTTTAATCAGCGTGTGCGCATGTTTAGTCAGTGTGTGTGTGTTTGATCAGTGTGTGTTTGTTTAATCAGTGTGTGTGTGTAATCTGTGTGTGTGTGTAATCAGTCTGTGTGTGTGTGTAATCTGTGTGTGTGTGTAATCAGTGTGTGTGTTTGATCAGTGTGTGTGGGTTTGATCTGTGTGTGTTTAATCAGTGTGTGTGTGTTTAATCAGTGTGTGTGTGTGTGTGTGTGTACTCTCTGTGTGTGTAATCAGTGTGTGTGTGTGTTTAATCAGTGTGTGTGTGTGTAATCAGTGTGTGTGTGTTTGATCAGTGTGTGTGTTTGATCAGTGTGCGTGTGTGTGTGATCAGTGTGTGTGTGTGTTTGATCTGTGTGTGTTTAATCAGTGTGTGTGTGTTTGATCAGTGTGTGTGTGTTTGATCAGTGAGTGTGTGTGTTTGATCAGTGTGTGTGTGTTTAATCAGTGTATATTTGTTTAAACTGTGTGCATGTGTGAGTGTGAGTTTAATCAGTGAGTGTGTGTAATCAGTGTGTGTGTGTGTAATCAGTGTGTGTGTTTAATCAGTGTGTGTGTGTAATCAGTGTATGTGTGTTTAATCATTTTGTGTGCGTATTTAATCAGTGTGATTAATCAGAGAGTGTTTAGTCAGTGTATGTTTAATCAGTGTATGTTTTATTCAGTGTGCGTTTAGTCGGTGTGTGTTTAATCAGTGTGTGTTTAATCAGCGTGTGCGCATGTTTAATCAGTGTGTGTGTGTTTGATCAGTGTGTGTTTGTTTAATCAGTATGTGTGTGTAATCTGTGTGTGTGTGTAATCAGTCTGTGTGTGTGTGTAATCTGTGTGTGTGTGTAATCAGTGTGTGTGTTTGATCAGTGTGTGTGGGTTTGATCTGTGTGTGTTTAATCAGTGTGTGTGTGTTTAATCAGTGTGTGTGTGTGTGTGTGTACTCTCTGTGTGTGTAATCAGTGTGTGTGTGTGTTTAATCAGTGTGTGTGTGTAATCAGTGTGTGTGTGTTTGATCAGTGTGTGTGTTTGATCAGTGTGCGTGTGTGTGTGATCAGTGTGTGTGTGTGTGTTTGATCTGTGTGTGTGTAATCAGTGTGTGTGTGTTTGATCAGTGTGTGTGTTTAATCAGTGTGCGTGTGTGTGTAATCAGTCTGTGTGTGTGTGTAATCTGTGTGTGTGTTTAATCAGTGTGTGTGTGTTTAATCAGTGTGTGTGTGTGTGTGTGTGTGTGTACTCTCTGTGTGTGTAATCAGTGTGTGTGTGTGTTTAATCAGTGTGTGTGTGTGTAATCAGTGTGTGTGTTTGATCAGTGTGTGTTTGATCAGTGTGTGTGTGTGTGTGTGATCAGTGTGTGTGTGTGTTTGATCTGTGTGTGTTTGATCAGTGTGTGTGGGTTTGATCTGTGTGTGTTTAATCAGTGTGTGTGTGTGTGTGTGTGTGTGTGTGTGTACTCTCTGTGTGTGTAATCAGTGTGTGTGTGTGTTTAATCAGTGTGTGTGTGTGTGTAATCAGTGTGTGTGTGTTTGATCAGTGTGTGTGTTTAATCAGTGTGTGTGTGTAATCAGTGTGTGTGTTTAATCAGTGTATGTGTGGTTAATCATTTTGTGTGTGTATTTAATCAGTGTGATTAATCAGAGAGTGTTTAGTCAGTGTATGTTTAATCAGTGTATGTTTTATTCAGTGTGCGTTTAGTCGGTGTGTGTTTAATCAGTGTGTGTTTAATCAGCGTGTGCGCATGTTTAGTCAGTGTGTGTGTGTTTGATCAGTGTGTGTTTGTTTAATCAGTGTGTGTGTGTAATCTGTGTGTGTGTGTAATCAGTCTGTGTGTGTGTGTAATCTGTGTGTGTGTGTAATCAGTGTGTGTGTTTGATCAGTGTGTGTGGGTTTGATCTGTGTGTGTTTAATCAGTGTGTGTGTGTTTAATCAGTGTGTGTGTGTGTGTGTGTGTACTCTCTGTGTGTGTAATCAGTGTGTGTGTGTGTTTAATCAGTGTGTGTGTGTGTAATCAGTGTGTGTGTGTTTGATCAGTGTGTGTGTTTGATCAGTGTGCGTGTGTGTGTGATCAGTGTGTGTGTGTGTGTGTTTGATCTGTGTGTGTTTAATCAGTGTGTGTGTGTTTGATCAGTGTGTGTGTGTGTGATCAGTGTGTGTGTGATCAGTGTGTGTGTGTGTTTGATCAGTGTGTGTGTGTTTGATCAGTGAGTGTGTGTGTTTGATCAGTGTGTGTGTGTTTAATCAGTGTATATTTGTTTAAACTGTGTGCATGTGTGAGTGTGAGTTTAATCAGTGAGTGTGTGTAATCAGTGTGTGTGTGTGTAATCAGTGTGTGTGTTTAATCAGTGTGTGTGTGTGATCAGTGTGTGTGTTTAATCAGTGTATGTGTGTTTAATCATTTTGTGTGTGTATTTAATCAGTGTGATTAATCAGAGAGTGTTTAGTCAGTGTATGTTTAATCAGTGTATGTTTTATTCAGTGTGCGTTTAGTCGGTGTGTGTTTAATCAGTGTGTGTTTAATCAGCATGTGCGCATGTTTAATCAGTGTGTGCGTGTTTGATCAGTGTGTGTTTGTTTAATCAGTGTGTGTGTTTAATCAGTGTGTGTGTGTGTTTGATCAGTCTGTGTGTGTGTGTGTAATCTGTGTGTGTGTGTGTAATCAATGTGTATGTGTTTGATCAGTGTGTGTGGGTTTGATCTGTGTGTTTAATCAGTATGTGTGTGTGTGTGTGTGTGTGTGTAATCTGTGTGTGTGTGTAATCAGTGTGTGTGTGTTTGATCAGTGTGTGTGTTCAATCAGTGTGTGTGTGTTTAATCAGTGTGTGTGTTTGATCTGTGTGTGTTTAATCAGTGTATGTGTTTAATCAATGTGATTAATCACAGAGTTTAATCAGTGTGTATTTAATCAGTGTATAATTGTTTAAACGGTGTGCATGTGTGAGTGTGTGTTTAATCAGTGTGTGTGTTTAATCAGTGTGTGTGTTTAATCAGTGAGTGTGTTTAATCTATGTGTGTGTAATCTGTGTGTGTGTAATCAGTGAGTGTGTTTAATCAGTGTGTGTGTTTAATCAGTGTGTGTGTGTTTAATCAGTGTATATTTGTTTAAACTGTGTGCATGTGTGAGTGTGAGTTTAATCAGTGAGTGTGTGTAATCAGTGTGTGTGTGTGTAATCAGTGTGTGTGTTTAATCAGTGTGTGTGTGTGTGTAATCAGTGTGTGTGTTTAATCAGTGTATGTGTGTTTAATCATTTTGTGTGTGTATTTAATCAGTGTGATTAATCAGAGAGTGTTTAGTCAGTGTATGTTTAATCAGTGTATGTTTTATTCAGTGTGCGTTTAGTCGGTGTGTGTTTAATCAGTGTGTGTTTAATCAGCATGTGCGCATGTTTAATCAGTGTGTGTGTGTTTGATCAGTGTGTGTTTGTTTAATCAGTGTGTGTGTTTACTCAGTGTGTGTGTGTTTGATCAGTCTGTGTGTGTGTGTGTAATCTGTGTGTGTGTGTAATCAGTGTGTGTGTGTTTGATCAGTGTGTGTGGGTTTGATCTGTGTGTTTAATCAGTGTGTGTGTGTTTAATCTGTGTGCGTGTGTGTAATCAGTCTGTGTGTGTGTGTAATCTGTGTGTGTGTGTAATCAGTGTGTGTGTTTGATCAGTGTGGGTGGGTTTGATCTGTGTGTGTTTAATCAGTGTGTGTGTGTTTAATCAGTGTGTGTGTGTTTAGTCAGTGTGTGTGTGTGTACTCTCTGTGTGTGTAATCAGTGTGTGTGTGTGTTTAATCAGTGTGTGTGTGTGTGTAATCAGTGTGTGTGTTCGATCAGTGTGTGTGTTTGATCAGTGTGCGTGTGTGTGTGATCAGTGTGTGTGGGTTTGATCTGTGTGTGTTTAATCAGTGTGTGTGTGTTTAATCAGTGTGTGTGTGTTTCGTCAGTGTGTGTATGTGTGTGTGTGTGTACTCTCTGTGTGTGTAATCAGTGTGTGTGTGTGTTTAATCAGTGTGTGTGTGTGTAATCAGTGTGTGTTAGATCAGTGTGTGTGTTTGATCAGTGTGCGTGTGTGTGTGATCAGTGTGTGTGTGTGTTTGATCTGTGTGTGTTTAATCAGTGTGTGTGTGTTTGATCAGTGTGTGTGTGTTTGATCAGTGTGTGTGTGTTTAATCAGTGTATATTTGTTTAAACTGTGTGCATGTGTGAGTGTGAGTTTAATCAGTGAGTGTGTGTAATCAGTGTGTGTGTGTGTAATCAGTGTGTGTGTTTAATCAGTGTGTGTGTGTAATCAGTGTGTGTGTTTAATCAGTGTATGTGTGTTTAATCATTTTGTGTGTGTATTTAATCAGTGTGATTAATCAGAGAGTGTTTAGTCAGTGTATGTTTAATCAGTGTATGTTTTATTCAGTGTGCGTTTAGTCGGTGTGTGTTTAATCAGTGTGTGTTTAATCAGCGTGTGCGCATGTTTAGTCAGTGTGTGTGTGTTTGATCAGTGTGTGTTTGTTTAATCAGTGTGTGTGTGTAATCTGTGTGTGTGTGTAATCAGTCTGTGTGTGTGTGTAATCTGTGTGTGTGTGTAATCAGTGTGTGTGTTTGATCAGTGTGTGTGGGTTTGATCTGTGTGTGTTTAATCAGTGTGTGTGTGTTTAATCAGTGTGTGTGTGTGTTTAATCAGTGTGTGTGTGTAATCAGTATGTGTGTGTTTGATCAGTGTGCATGTGTGTGTGATCAGTGTGTGTGTGTTTGATCTGTGTGTGTTTAATCAGTGTGTGTGTGTTTGATCAGTGTGTGTGTGTGTGTGTGTGTGTGTGTGATCAGTGTGTGTGTGTGTTTGATCAGTGTGTGTGTGTGTAATCAGTGTGTGTTTGATCAGTGTGTGTGTTTGATCAGTGTGCGTGTGTGTGTGATCAGTGTGTGTGTGTGTTTGATCTGTGTGTGTTTAATCAGTGTGTGTGTGTTTGATCAGTGTGTGTGTGTTTGATCAGTGTGTGTGTGTTTAATCAGTGTATATTTGTTTAAACTGTGTGCATGTGTGAGTGTGAGTTTAATCAGTGAGTGTGTGTAATCAGTGTGTGTGTGTAATCAGTGTGTGTGTTTAATCAGTGTGTGTGTGTAATCAGTGTGTGTTTAATCAGTGTATGTGTGTTTAATCATTTTGTGTGTGTATTTAATCAGTGTGATTAATCAGAGAGTGTTTAGTCAGTGTATGTTTAATCAGTGTATGTTTTATTCAGTGTGCGTTTAGTCGGTGTGTGTTTAATCAGTGTGTGTTTAATCAGCGTGTGCGCATGTTTAGTCAGTGTGTGTGTGTTTGATCAGTGTGTGTTTGTTTAATCAGTGTGTGTGTGTAATCTGTGTGTGTGTGTAATCAGTCTGTGTGTGTGTGTAATCTGTGTGTGTGTGTAATCAGTGTGTGTGTTTGATCAGTGTGTGTGGGTTTGATCTGTGTGTGTTTAATCAGTGTGTGTGTGTTTAATCAGTGTGTGTGTGTGTTTAATCAGTGTGTGTGTGTAATCAGTATGTGTGTGTTTGATCAGTGTGCATGTGTGTGTGATCAGTGTGTGTGTGTGTTTGATCTGTGTGTGTTTAATCAGTGTGTGTGTGTTTGATCAGTGTGTGTGTGTGTGTGTGTGTGTGATCAGTGTGTGTGTGTGTTTGATCAGTGTGTGTGTGTTTGATCAGTGAGTGTGTGTGTTTGATCAGTGTGTGTGTGTTTAATCAGTGTATATTTGTTTAAACTGTGTGCATGTGTGAGTGTGAGTTTAATCAGTGAGTGTGTGTAATCAGTGTGTGTGTGTAATCAGTGTGTGTGTTTAATCAGTGTGTGTGTAATCAGTGTGTGTGTTTAATCAGTGTATGTGTGTTTAATCATTTTGTGTGTGTATTTAATCAGTGTGATTAATCAGAGAGTGTTTAGTCAGTGTATGTTTAATCAGTGTATGTTTTATTCAGTGTGCGTTTAGTCGGTGTGTGTTTAATCAGTGTGTGTTTAATCAGCGTGTGCGCATGTTTAATCAGTGTGTCTGTGTTTGATCAGTGTGTGTTTGTTTAATCAGTGTGTGTGTTTAATCAGTGTGTGTGTGTGTTTGATCAGTCTGTGTGTGTGTGTGTAATCTGTGTGTGTGTGTAATCAGTGTGTATGTGTTTGATCAGTGTGTGTGGGTTTGATCTGTGTGTTTAATCAGTGTGTGTGTGTGTGTAATCTGTGTGTGTGTGTAATCAGTCTGTGTGTGTGTGTGTAATCTGTGTGTGTGTAATCAGTGTGTGTGTGTTTGATCAGTGTGTGTGGGTTTGATCTGTGTGTTTAATCAGTGTGTGTGTGTTTAATCTGTGTGTGTGTGTGTGTAATCAGGCTGTGTGTGTGTGTAATCTGTCTGTGTGTGTAATCAGTGTGTGTGGGTTTGATCTGTGTGTGTTTAATCTGTGTGTGTGTGTGTGTAATCTCTGTGTGTGTAATCAGTGTGTGTGTTTTTAATCTGTGTGTGTGTGTAATCAGTGTGTGTGTGTTTGATCAGTGTGTGTGTTTGATCTGTGTGTGTTTAATCAGTGTATGTGTTTAATCAATGTGATTAATCACAGAGTTTAATCAGTGTGTATTTAATCAGTGTATAATTGTTTAAACGGTGTGCATGTGTGAGTGTGTGTTTAATCAGTGTGTGTGTAATCAGTGTGTGTGTTTAATCAGTGAGTGTAATCAGTGTGTGTGTTTAATCAGTGTGTTTAATCTATGTGTGTGTAATCTGTGTGTGTGTAATCAGTGAGTGTGTTTAATCAGTGTGTGTGTTTAATCAGTGTGTGTGTAATCAGTGTGTGTGTGTTTAACCAGTGAATGTGTGATTAATCAGTGAGTGTGTGATACCTGGTTGCGATGTCTGAGCTGGGGTTGCTGTATGCGCTCGGTGTTGCTGAGGCACGGGCCGGGATTTTTTCCCCTGGGGGGTGCGTGGGGGTTCTGTTGTTGGACGGTTTCTGCCCGCGGGGGGCGGGTGGTGTGTGCCGCCAGGGGCGTTAGTGGTGACGGTTAATTCTCGCTGTGTTCCCCCCCGCCCCGGGCCCAACGCTACCTCCGCCCGGGGATGCTGCCTCTGTGGCTGGGCTTGGGTCTGCTGTCCCCAGCGCTGGCTCTGCCGGTTCCCCCGCTTCAGCTGGAGTGTCCCTCTAATGTGAGCCACGCTGGGGACAGCGCTGTCCGCTACACCTGCCTGTGGAAGAGCTCTATCGAGGTGAGTTTTGGACCCAGCCCAGAGGCTAACACCAGCTCCTTACCTCCCACACTCACATGGTCCCTCAACCAGCGCCTCCTGGCCACCAGCACCCAATGGTCTGGGAGACAGGTCCTTCTCCGAGTGCCCCCTGACACTCCCATTATTGTCAGCTACACCTCGGCCAGCTGCCGTGACTGCCTGTACCAGAATGTGACTGTCCTTGGCACCAAACTCAGGCTCACCCTCTTCTCCCTCTACCCCGACCGTGCCCTGGTCACCTTCCAGGACCTGGAGCTGGCTTGGTGCTCCAATCTGAACAGCCCCTCCTGGGGTTACACGCTGGCGTGCCCCGGGGCCGTGCCCAACGATACCGCCCTCGTCAGCGGCCAGATGGCCCACATCGACAGTGCCAGCTACCCCCCGGGGAAAGAGGCTGAGTGCTCCCAGAGTTTCCGGTATGCCAGCAGGGTGATATACCCACAGGTTGGTCAGCACAACTGCACCCTGAGCGTTGCCAATGGCCCCAACGCCTCCTCCACCGCTCGCCTGGAGGTTAAGCCGGACCTCATGCACCTCCTGAGTGCCCGGTCGGCCCCCATCCATCAGACATTGACGGTGACCATTAGCCATGAGCTGAGGGCAGAGTACGGGGTCCTGGGTTACCGGCTGTCCGCCCAGCCCAAACAGCAGCAGCCCTGGAGCCTGAGTTACCACCCGAAAGCGGTTGGGATCGAGCTGTGCCAGTGCCCGCAGCACCGGGGTGACATGTGTGTGGCTCAGCTGCTGCTGAAGGTCAGCCATTCTCCGGGCACCACGTCCAACACTGTGATCTTCCAGCAGGGCTCTGTGCGCTTCCGCAACTCCCTCCAATGGGTCTCCCTCACCCCCAACGCCTCTGTGCCTGGGACCAGCTTCTACTATGTGAGCTCAGATAACACTCTCTACTACTTCAGGGTGGGCACCCCAGCTGGCGGGAGCAGGCACCTTCTCTTTTACAGGGACAACCAAGTCAGCCATCTCTATCAGATTGATTACACCAGCTCCAGCCATTACACGCTGACCGTCCAGCTCTACCTGAACCTAGGGGAGACCGTCTACACTTCCCTGGAGGATTTGACCGTGGACCCCTTCCTGTACAACAGCGGTCCCACTGAAGTGGGCCTCCTGGCCAATGTGGTTTGGTTCATGCCCCAGCAGCACCCGGCCACTCACTGTGCTTGGGGCTTTGAGCTGGCCTACGGCTCCACAGTCAGCCTGTTCACCTACAGGCAGCTGGTGGCACAGGCGGCCAGCCACATCCCTCAGGTGCAGCTCCCCTTCGACCCCGGCCGCTACAGGGGCTTCCTGGCCAAGGTCAGCTGCACGGCCGTTGGCGAGAAGGTCCTCAGGCTCTGGGCCAGGCTGGGCCATTACAGAGTCACCTCCCGCCAATCAGCCCTCTTCTGCGAGCTCGCCCGGTGCCAGCACCCTGTACCCAGCATCGAGCACCCACCACCCCCTGACACCGTCATCCGGAGCCCCCGAGGCTCCCCACTCACAGTTTACGGCCACTCGGGCTTGCACTGCGACAGCATTAGGTCAGTGAGCATCTCCTGGAAGATCTACAGCATGGCGAACAGAAATGCTCAGCCAGACTGGGATCAGAGGGTGGCCCTCCCGGCCAGTGTACGGACGAGCACAGCCACTCTACAATTGCCTGCTTTCACCTTGGACTATGGTCACTACCTCTTTGTGTTCAACGTGACCATGTACACCACTGATCCCACCCTGCCGACTCTCAACAACACTGGGCAGGTGGTGGTGGAGGTGATTAAAAGTGAGCTGCTGGCTGTCATTTCTGGGGGGCCTTACAGGATGGTGAGCGTGGAGGATACCTTTACTCTGGATGCTTCCCAGAGCACTGACCCAGACTCACCTGATCCACACCTCGGCCTGAACTTCTCCTGGTACTGCACCATGAAATTCACTGACTACAGCACCATGACGCTGTCCCAGAACCAGCAGTGCCACCCTGGGAAGCCAGCCCTGAGGTGGGACTCTGGCAGAACTGACACCTTGACCATCCCTGCCCATACGCTCATTGTCAAAAAGTACTTCTACTTCCGGCTGGTGATCCAGAAAGACACGAGGACTGACCACTTTGACCAAACCATCTCTGTCCTCCCTGGCTTTGTGCCTGAGATGTCTATAGCCTGCATTGAGAACTGTAAGGAGTACCTGATTACTACCGACCGCTTCATTTTGAATGGGACTTGTTTCAATTGCCCGAGTTCCATTCAACTGAAGTACCGCTGGAGCTTGCTTTCGGGGAGCGGCATTTCAGAGATCCTGGTCAACTGGGAAACTGATAGCTCCACCGGTAACTCATTGCCTTATGTGTCACTGAACCCCATGTCCTTAGAACACTTGGATGACGGATGGTATAACCTTGAACTGAAAGTGACGACTTCCACTGGCTCTTACAGCCTCAGCCGACATCGCTTCTATGTCAATTCTGTTCCGAGAGGAGGCCATTGTGTTATCAGCCCGAAACAGGGCTGGGCCCTCTACACAAAGTTCACCCTGGCTTGTTTGAGCTTCGAGGACAGTGATCTCCCCCTCAGTTACACAGCCATTGCAAAGACCTACCATCCAACTGCCAGCATCGACAGTCTGATGAATGATGTCCTGGGTACCATTGTGTATTTCGGATTCAGTCCCAAGTCCCAGCCGTTTGAACTGCCAGTGGGGAGCAGCTCAGGTCACCATCAGCTGGTTATCGTGGTCCTTGTGACTGACAGCCGCGGTGCCTACACAAAAGTGCACCTGAGGGTCAAAGTCTATGAGCTTCCGCTTGACCCAGCCCAGAAATCTCTGGTGGACCAGTTGGCCAATTATGTGGAAGGGACAGCCGCACCTCTGACTACCCTGCTGCACGAGACACACTATGTGGAAGCCACCAAACTGCTGTACGGAATCGCTTCGGAGCTGAACTCTCACAGCTTCGTGGGCAGGGACATCCCGAGGGTCCAGAAGCTGCGGAAAATCTTGCTGAATGCCTCTGCCAGTATCCCAGTCACGTCGTCTCAGCTCATCAACCAGGTATCAGCCATAATCTTCCAGGCGGCCGAGGTAGCGGTCCAGGTCAACCGGCAAGCCCAGCGCCTCTCGGCTAGCAAGCTGCTGGAACTGGCTTCTGTCCTGCTGAACTACACGAGTGAAGACAAGATTCCATCGGAGCACACTGAGCAGTTGTCCTGCAGCATCTTGACTGCAGCCTCCAACGTGATGACTGCCTTTTCCTCCCAGTTTCCGACTAAAGGCACTGAGAGCGGAACCCCGCTGACCACAGAGCAACAGAAAGTGACCACCAGCATCTTCCCTATCCTGAAAATCCTGACTGAAGCCGTGTCTCAGCGCAAAGTACCGGGGCAAAGGGATACCCTGATGGAGGCCAGGCAGTGGGAAATAACCGTGAAGAAGGTTAACATGGACAAAGTGGAGGACTCCTTCCGTTCTGACCCAGATTGTACGAACTGCATTTACCCAGAGCTGGGAAAAGTCCCAGTAACCTCTCAGCCAGTCTCGTCCGTGGTTTATAAGTTTGAAGAGAATCCTTTACCGTGGCTCGGGAAGGCATCGAACATCGCTACAGATATCTCCAGCATCGACATGATCCTCCAGCACAGCAATGGAACCATGCACACCTTGGTCCCTAAGCAAGTGGAGTCTTTCATGGCCAGGAGGGACATTGTATCCCATCAACCCATCAGGTTAGTTGTTGACCCCGGCAGAAGTGATGTGGTCAAGGGTCAGTTCACAGTCATGATGACCTCCAGCTCAGCTCAAGTGGTCTTCCTGCAGTTATTTGCAGACATAGACCCCATCTACACCGTTAGCATCCACTCAGGAGTGGGGCTGTCTCGCGCAACTCTCGCACAGAAACATACCATCCCAGAGTGTAGCTCAGGGCCAGATCTCAACAGAGGCAACTTTGCACACAATCCTTACATCATCAGGATTCCAAGCGGGCTCTTCAAGAGGAATGGGACTGACCTAAGCAACAAAACCTACATCACTGTTGCTGTTGAGACAAAGTATCCGAACCCTCAACTAATCATTGAGGCTGGGCTCAATGTCTCAGCTTTTGTTGCAAACTGCCTGACGTTCGAAGGCAATTCTGATAAGTGGGATTCTTCCAGCTGTACTGTTGGGTCTCTCACCAGCAACAAGAGAGTGCACTGTGTCTGTAAGAGAGGTGACAAGCACACCCGCAGCAGGGCCCTGAATGTGAAGATGCCTTGGTTCCTGACTGGCAGTGTTCTGGTGTTGCCTGAAGTCATTGACCTGCTGGAAGTTGGTGAACTCATTCAGACTCTGCCAAGCAATCTGGTGACACTGATTACAGTTCTGATCATTTTGTTCATCTATGCCATCCTGCTCTGGTGGGCTTGGCGGAAACGGGCGAGTGACAAGAAAAAGATCATTGTTCTTCCCGACAATGACCCCTGTGATAATGGTTGCTACCTGGTCACCTTTTACACTGGGGGTCGCCTTGATGCTGGAACCACAGCAGATGTTTTCTTCACCCTCATCGGTGCATCCGTGGAGAGTGAAGTCCATCTCCTCTACCATCCAGACTACAAGACTTTCAGGAGAAACAGTGTGGACACCTTCCTACTCACCACCGGAGATGACCTCGGTGAGCTCACGTTCATCAGGGTCTGGCACAACAATGTGGGCATCTCACCATCCTGGTACCTCAGCAGGGTGAAAGTGCAAAATGTGCTAACCAAGAAGAGCTGGCATTTCTTCTGCAGGAAGTGGTTAGGGACCATCAAGGGGGACGGACTGTTGCACAGGACCTACCCCGTCATGGACCCTGAAAGCTTGCTGAGGAGGAAGGATGTCTTCCTCATTGAGACGTCCAGCAAGATTGAGAGGGAACACTTGTGGTTCTCTGTCTTTGCCTACGATGTAGACCAGACCTTCACCCGTATTCAGAGACTGTCCTGTTGTTTGACCATGTTGCTATCCAGTCTGCTGCTCAGTCTCATGCTGTTCCAGAAAAGGGAGGAGGAGCACTATTTGAAGAAGCTAGTGAGATCATTGATGATTGGAATGGAAAGTGCACTGGTGATGGTGCCAGTGGAAATGCTAATATCAACTCTGTTCAAATTGGCGCAGAAGAAAAATACTTCTTTAAGGGTTACAGGAAAAGGCGGACAACACAAATCAGACCAACAGTTTGATAGCAGCCTACCTGTGAACCCTGACCCGAATCCAAGCAATTGGAGGGAGAGGTTCAAAAAGTGGTATGAGAGGGACGAAGAGGCCAGTGAGGCTGAAGAAAGTCCCAAGGAAATGGCAGAGTTGTCATTCGATAACCATTATGACCTTCTATCCTACATGGCAGGTGTAGACAACTTCCAGGGTCCTATGGCAAAAGACAGAGACAACTGTATCATCCCAGAGTCTGAAGCCGATCAGATCACCAGAGAGGAGGCCACTGGCAAGGTGACCAGAAAGAATAAGGTACGATTCATTAAACCCCAGCGATTGTGGCGCTCTCATCAAAAGATAGCAACACCTTACAAGAAGGCACAAGGCCAGTCTGCCAGACCCTCCAGAAACGTCGGCCCAAGAAGCAAGTTAAGAATCATATTGTCACAGTGCCTCTTGTACTTGGCTTGGTGCCTCATATGCCTGATCTCTGCTGTGTCCGCTATATTTATTGTGTTATATGGCCTCTCGTATGGTGTAGAGACTTCCTGGCTGTGGCTCATGGCCTCTGTCGTTTCTTTCATCCAGGGTGTTTTCTTCTTGCAGCCTGTTAAGATCATGGCCTTCGCTGCACTGTTTGCCTTAAGACGTCGGCGGCCCCGAGATCTGGACTGGTCCACAGGGATCCAAGCACTGGAGATCAGTGAAGACCAACTTCCGAACAATGATCCTGATTGCGTCCGGTCAGGGGACCAGATTCGGAAGCAGTACAGGCCGCTGGAGGGTGACGAACTCGTGTTGGCGAGAAAAAAAGGGAGCATCAGGCAACAAGCCTTTATGTTTTGTAAGGGTTTTCTGTTGCACATTGCTTTCCTTGTACTCATCCTGTACTTGTTGTGCTCCACTGACTACAACAATGCTTACTATTACAACCGCACCATTAAGGATAGATTCTCTCGGGACCTGGAGAACGTCAACACTGTCCAACAGTTCTACACCTGGATGGGTGTCACCTTCCTGCCCCTGATTCATGAAAACTCAAATCCAGCCTTTCTTTCTGACACCCATTCCGTCATCCTGGGCCTGCCCAGGATGCGTCAGATCAGATCCAAACATGGGTCAGTCGATTGCTTTTGGAAAACCAGCATCCTGAGCATCATCTTGGACAAGCATCGGTGTCGACCCCTGTTTAACGTTCACCAACAGAACACCAGGAACTACAATGGCTCCTGGCAACAGCCCATTGGAACTGTGTTTGTGCAGCATCCTCTGGAATACACAGGTTGGATATTTGAAAGCATAGATTCCCCTTGGTTATACCATTCACATGGGGTATATCATGTGTATCCACTGGGAGGTTACTCCCTCTACTTCTCCCCGAGAAGCCTACAGGATTCTCTGATAAGATTCGTGGGTCTCCAGAACAATAGCTGGATTGACAGGAGTACCTGGGCTATCATCATCGAGACAACCATCTACAATGCAAACGTTGACTTGTTCTGTACCATCTCGCTGATTTTGGAGACAGCCCCTCTTGGCATCATCAACAAGAAGTTGGTGGTGAAACCCTTCACCCTCAGGCTCTTTGAGAGGCGTGAGAAAAACTGGATCGTTCTCAGTGTCCTCATCATCATTCTATTTGGCCTGTTTGTCATTAACGAGTTTCGGAAACTAAGGCAGAAAGGATACAAATACTTCCAGCAACTGAAGAACATTGGCAACCTGGTGATGACAGTGTTGCTATTGATGACCATAGTCTTGTATGTAGCCAAGTATATATTGTCACAGCGTATGCTGGAGTTCTATAAGAGCAACCCAAACACTTTCATTGCTTTTCATGTCATTGCTGCTTTGGATCAGCTTCTCAGATTCAATGTCACATTCCTCATTTTTGTTACCATACTGAAGCTTCTAAGGTATACACGCTTCCTTTACAATGTGCGCCTGGCCCAGAAGGCCATTTCTGTAAGTTTTCCCACTATCTGCTCCCTGGCTATAATCATGGCAGTGTACTCCGTTATTTTTATATCGTTTGGTTACCTGCTGTTTGGTCAGTTTGATAGGAATTTCAATACCATGATCCATGCAACACAGACTATTGTGTCCTATCACATTGGTGACTTTAACGACACAGAGTTTACCTACAGCAAGATTATCGGTAGCATCTACTTAACATGCTTTCTTTTTGTGATGCACTTTATCCTGATCAACCTCTTTGAGTCAGTGATCATTCTGTCTTACGGAGACATGAGACAGTACATCCACGAGAGGCCGTCAAATGAAGCAGAGGTGGCCAACTTCGTAATGCAAGAGATTAGGCGTGTCTGGTATGCATTGAGGAGAAAGCCACCCCCAAATGACGGGAGGAAGCCTCTGAGAACTTTATTTTATGGACGAGCTTCTGAGAACACTTACGGCTTAAAGGAAAAGAGAATGAAAGGGAAGAGGCTGAGCTACCTAGTTATTTGACTGCTCGTACTTCCTACTTAACCTACTACTCAGAGCTACTAGCTAGAAATCTTCAGGAGGAATATAGTGCAAAGAAGAAAGGGAGAAGAGTGGCTGTTTGTCCTTTGGGGAAGGGATCCTACTTAATGTTTTTATATTTTGATGTGATCTTTCCTCAAATTGTGTTTTTTGTTAAAATTTCTGTTGAAGACTGAATCTTGCACCCTGGTATATATTATATAAGATTGACTGTGACCATTTTATTTTTACCATTTTATTCCTGGAATTACAGGGTGTGGTTCATTGTAGATGATGTAGGGCAAACAACATGTTCTCACGTCAGTTCCAGAGGGCAGAGAATACCATAGTCAGATCAATGCTTAAGTCAGATTTATTCAGGAGAAACTGTACTCAGAAGTGAATTGATAGAGGTACATATACTTTTCCAAAATGTCCATAAAAGATGCAGTGATTTCAGGGACACTCTATGAGATTTTAACCCTATTTCCTATTCACCTCTGTTATGGTGTTTATCTTAGTGTCACTCCTCAATCTCTAAATTAAATTGGCAATTCCAACCCATTGAGTTTCTGACTAGAAGAAAGTCAAAAACTCCTATAACATGAATTCATTTAGTCTCCTCTACTAAGTAAAATACAGCCTGGATCTCACATTTCTCCTTAAGCCTACAGTTTTCCCTCCCCGTACTATCCTGGTGAATTCTCTATGGCCACATTGCAGCCTCGATTTAAAGAAAACACCTTTGACTGCATACGTTACTCTAACCGCAAGCTAACTCGTACATGTCTTGTTACTTCTGTTCTTCATCCTATTATTTCTAAGACCATTGTTTGTATGACTGCTAGTCCGTAAGTTGTTAGATGGTTTGTTTTTTTTCTAATTTGTTCAGTATGTTAATGGTTAATTTAGTTGATAAATTAAGCAGGAAACGTTGCTTCAGTGATTTGCTGCACACTCCTTTCGGTGGATTGGCGCAGATCGCAATACCTCTCACTCATCTGAAACTATTGCAACTACCCCAGCCATTTTCAAGTGAAAAAATAACTTGACCAAAATAGGGAGTACAACCACAATTCAGTATCTGAAATATGAGAAAGCAGGGCAAGATTCCAAGTAGCAATCAGAAATATCACCAATGTGTGTAGAAAGATAATAAATAGCAGATAGACAGGTTAATTGATCAGTAGACAGAAAGACCGTCAGATAGACAGATGGATAGATAGGTACATAAGATGGAGTTAGATAGAGATAGATAAGCTAGAAAGATGGTAATGGATAGTTTAGATAGATAGCTAGAGATAGATACAGAAGCTGGATATAGATAGATTCATAAGATAAATACAAATAGATAGAGAGACAGCTAAACAGATGGACAGATAAACAGACCGACTGATCAATTATCTTGGCTTCTTACAAAATGACCAAGCGACTTCAGATGTGTCAATCAGACAGCCCCATAAAGTACATTGTATTGCCCAGAGAGGGTGTCCCAACATTTGGGAAATTGCAGTCTGTGATGTACAGTGGCATTGTTCATGTAGAGGGTAGACTCATCTATCACAAGTAAAGCCTGTGAGAATAATATTAATATCACTGACCGTCCCTCAGCCCAGAACTGTGTTCAATGTTGCAAAGGTTTTGTGATGACACCAGCTTTCTTCAATGTCGGTTTTGGTCATGAAACAGAAACTCATTATATTATTCTCTATATAATTTGTAATAAAAACTTTAACAATAAGGATAATGATTTGAAACTGTTTAATGGGGAAGTGGGCATTGTGTTGAAACATAAAGGAGAAAAGGAAAGGGCACAAAAGACAGGGTGAAACAAATTGGACTAGAGTAAAGAATAGTTCAGAAATGGAGGGAGCAAATGGGGGCAAATTCTAAGGAGAGGACAAAATTCCTCAAATACGAATTGTGCTGAGCAGAGTTTCTCCAGCCCAATGAAGTGTTGGAGAGATCCAGCAGCATATTTCCCAGGACATTCCTGTGAAGCCTAAAGCGAACTGAACAGCAGCTAATCTTCCAGTTGAGCAATTTACAGCATTCACAACTTATACATTGAGTTCAGCATGTTCAGACCATAAACTTTCTCCTCCACTTCAAATACTTTACCCAGAGTCTGCATCCTGGTTTCATCTTTTTCCTTACAGTTACACCTAACCTATGTTTGGCTGTCATCCTTGGAATTAGCTACATGCAGTGTACAATCAAGTACTGGATAAGATTTATCTTTGCATGAAGGGGATGTTGAGTTATATTATATGGTCAGTTTGCCAGCATGCCTCAAAAAGACACACTAAGAATGTTGTCACTGCTTCATAGCATGGAACCTGAGAATATAAAGATCTCAGCCTCCAACTTAGTTTGGATCACTTAAAAGCATGACACTGTACTAGAAGCATGTTCCTCTTGTTGTAAATTAATAGCTTAATATCAATCCAAACACACATCTGCCAGAGGAATGTACTGATTGTGCAAAATAGTTAATTGTTATAAATAGCACCTGGCTTCTTCAATGCCATAATATCCATGTCCAGCTTCATACGTTACAGGAGATCATGTAAACATTGCCATATCATGTAAAGCACTGTGTTAGGGAACTCTTTCTTGGATCTTCCTCCACTACTTCTGGTCTAACTTCCATCTGCCTAGTGAGGACTGCTTGACAAGCACTGCGCTGTTCGGGAGCCACCCAATCAGAAGTGTTGCTTGATGAGAACTTCTCTCTACCCCAGCACGATTGTAACAGCCCAGTGTCTCTCTCTGTCCCATCAGGAAATCAGAAACTGACTGGAAAATGCCTTCAGCATCTTTAATTCCTACTTAACAAAGCTAGAGAATCCTCTGGTATCTGAACTGGTATCACCCATCATGGCTGACACCAGGACTAGACCAGGTCATTTTTCAGTCCTGGCATTCTCTGTTCCCAATGACAGGAAGACCTAAACATTTTAAGTTCATTGTAAGCATTGGAGATTCATTGAAGTGATTGAGCTGGGGATGGGGTTGGAGGTGTCTGGCAATGACTGATTCATAAAAAGATCATTTGTACATTGATTTGCAAACATTCTTATTAAGGCCCATCCCCAAACCAATTTTCCATGCTCCTATTAAAGGTGGAATGTGATCTTGAAACTGCCGCTGGTATCTGACACAGATAACAGAAAAAACTTTTTAAATGCACTCAAATTAAACAAAAAAGGACCAAGTATATCCATAGATCTTTCAAACTGTAACAAAGATTAAGAACAATGCACCATTTTTACAGCGGCACCTGGTAAACACAGACTTCCTCCAACCTTAAAATTCTAAACCTCCAATTCTGAAGAAGGGTATTATTAAGCCAGAGAGGGCTCAGAAGAGATTTGCCAGGGTGTTACTGGTTATAGAAGCTTTAAGTTATAGGGAAAGACTGAAAAGGCTGGGACTCTTTTTCACTGGAGCATAGGAGTTGAGCGATGACCTTATAAAATCATGTGGGGCACAGATAGGGTTAATGGTAGGTGTCTCTTCCCTAGGATGGGGGATTTGAGGCCTAGGGGGCAAATTTTTTAAGGGGAAAGGAGAAAGATTTTTTAAAAATATACAAGGGGCAAATTTTTTACTCAGTGGGTGGTTCACGTGTGGAGTGAACTTCCTGAAGAAGTGATGGATGTGGGCACAGTTACACCATTTAAAAGATACTTGGGTAAGTACAAAAATAGGCAAGATTTGGAGGGATATGGGCCAAGTGCAGGCAGGTGGGACTAATATAGTTTGGAAACATGGTCAGCATGGACTGGTTGGACCAAAGAGTCTATGTTTCTGAGCTCTATGGCTCTATGACCTTATGACCTTCTCTTATTAAAATTCCACCTTGATATTGTTATGAGCCTGGATTCACATGTAGGCCAGACCTGGTGAGGATGGCAGATTTCCTTTGCTAAAGGACATTAGTGAACCATATGGGTTTTCTTTAAATCAACAATTGATGGTCTTTGTTAGTCTAGCTTTCAATTCCAGATTGATTCAATTCAGTTTAAATGACACTGGCTGCTCTGGTGAGATTTGTATCCAAGGTCCGAGAGCATTAGCCTGGATTACTGGTTCAATGACATGACCGATATGCTTACTCTGTTCCTGAAACTCGTTGCAAAACAACGAGTCTGCAGAGGGATACAGACAGATTAACTGGGTAGAGAAAGTCTTGGCAAATGGAATATAATGTGGGGAAATGGGAAGTTATATACTTTTGCAGAATGTTCTGATATTGGAGGAACCCAGAGAGGGTTCACTAGATTGAATCAGGATACAGAAAGACCTTCTAATCAAGAGAGGTTGAGTAGGTTGGGCTCATGTTTAATGGAATTTAGAAGAGTGAGAGGTGACCTTATTGAAACATAGAAAATCTTAGGGGGCTTGACAGAATAGGTGTGGAAAGATTGTGTGGGAGAATTTACGACAGAGGGTATAATCTCAGAATAAGGGTTTACTCTTTAAGATGGAGAAGAGGAGAAGTTTTTTTCTCTCAGAGGGTAGCACAGAGCGAAGTCAGGGCTGGATCATTAAATAAATCCAAGGCTGAAATACACAGATAGAAGGGAATCAAAGGTTGTGGGGAAAAAGATGGAAAAATGGAGTTGAGGGTTATCAGATCAACCACAATCTCATTGAATAGTAATGCAGACTGAATGAGCTGAGTGGTCTGTTTCTGCTCCTATGTATCATGGTCTTCATATATGAATCAGTGGAGGAATTGGAACTGGGGTTCAGAAACATATCAATCATGATAGAATAGTAGGGCAACTCAAAGGCCTAATTCTGCTCGTATATCTTATGCTAGTGTTTCTGCTGCATCTTTCTCAGGAGAGGAACCTTGTCTGAACAAGAAAGTTGAACATTTCCATCACATTGGGTTTTGTCTAAGCCAAACAGCCTGGATTGCTGAAGCAAATGAGCACCACCTGGAGATATTCTTTTATAAGCACTGATCCTGTAACCACACTCTCCTCACAGTTGCTCAAAAGCTTGATTAACTCAACACTGAGCCGTCATTTAAAATTCAAAGTGTAACTGGTGGTAGACCACAGTATCTGGCTGGGAACTCAGTCAAGCCATGTGGAGGCGAGGTAATGTGATACCAGTCTCCAGATGGGAGCCCTAGCTTTGATGCTCAGGAAAGGTTATCCACCCCTACTGTCTAATGCTGGAGGGAAGACAAAGTTGCAGCTGCGATGTCTCAGTGTGTTTCATTCTAAAGGACAGTACCACAGGACAAGCAACCATGTAAGAAACCATTCTTAACCAGGACCAGATGCTCCACTGCTGCCTCAGTCGCAGCGAGTTGATGTAGTTTACTGATTTCACACACTACTGATGTGGCCCTTACCGAACAAGGCAACAACAACATTTTTGCACCCATTCATGGGATGAGGTTATCACTGGCTAGTTCATCATTTATTAATTATTTCAAAAAACATTCCTAACTAAGAGTCAACCAAGCAGCATCTCAGGAGCACAAAAGCTGACATTTCGGGCCTAGACCCTTCATCAGAGAGGGGGATGGGGAGAGGGTTCTGGAATAAATAGGGAGGGGGGGAGGCAGACCGAAGATGGAGAGAAAAGAAGATAAGTGGAGAGGAGAGTATAGGTGGGAGGTAGGGAGAAGATAGGTCAGTCCAGGGAAGACGGGCAGGTCAAGGAGGCGGGATGAGGTTAGTAGGTAGGAAATGGAGGTGCAGCTTGAGGTGGGAGGAAGGGAACGGTGAGAGGAAGAACAGGTTAGGGAGGCAGAGACAGGCTGGGCTGGTTTTGGGATGCAGTGGGGGGAGGGGGACAAGCTGGGCTGGTTTTGGGATGCAGTGGGGGAGGAGGAGATTTTGAAGCTTGTGAAGTCCACATTGATACCATTGGTCTGCAGGGTTCCCAAGCGGAATATGAGTTGCTGTTCCTGCAACCTTCAGGTGGCATCATTGTGGTACTGCAGGAGGCCCATGATGGATGTGTTGTCTGAGGACTGGGAGGGGGAGTTGAATAGGTTCACGACTGGGAGGTGCAGTTGTTTGTTGCAAACCAAGCGGAGGTGTTCTGTAAAGCTGTCCCCAAGCCTCCGCTTGGTTTCCCCAATGTAGAGGAAGCCACACCGGGTGCAGTGGATTCAGTATACCACAATCTCTTAAAGGCACCATACCAGCACAATTTGACAACAAAGGGAAGAATTATAAAAAATGCAGATGTCATAATGTGCAAGAATGAACATCAGCAATTTAACTGGTGCCAACTGTACTCTACTATTAATGTGGTGCTTTCAAAAATAAGAAGCTTTATTCTTGGAAAGAATGGTCATGATGATGAAGGCAGGCGAGGGGACTATGATTATCCAACGTCATGAGCAGCTACTGGAAAAAGCCTTCAGACAATTGACTTGCACAGCATAAGGTACCTGCCCCTAGAAATATAACAATAAGTGCTCAGGGGCAGAGTAGGGGATATTTTCCTGTTACCAAGATGTAATGACGTACTTAATGGGATTTGATCGCAGGTCTCCTGGTCCAGAGGTAGGGACACGAGAGGGAGGGGCTCTTCAGAGAGGTGTTTTCGTTAAACAGACCTTGGAGACAGGAAATAATTTTCTGATAGTTTATTGAGTTTGTTAAGAAGCAACAGGTTAGATGTGATACATTCTTCAGTGAGCGAAAGAAAGTAGACAGGTATGACAACTGGGCATAGTTCACTGATAACAGAGTACAGCAGGCTGCCAGCATAGAGTGTTTTGGTTTTGTTAAAGTGATATGGCCAATACCCCCTCTTGTAGCCAAGGTGTTAGGGAACTTTTCCTTGGATCTTTGTCCTCTTCTTCTGTTCTATCTTCCATCTGCCTAGCGAGGCCTGCTTGATAAGCACTGCGGTGTGGGGGAACCACCCAATCAGAAGTGTTGCTTGATGAGAATTTCTCTATACCCCAGCACGATTGTAACAGCCCAGTGTCTCTCTGTCTCCTGTCTGTTTAGTGAACAAACAGTCTTGCGGCTGAGTGAAGGTCACATATTCACCCAATAGATCCAGTACAATCACCGAGAGTATTTACTGCACAGATGCAGATCACTATATAAAGACTGGAGTGTGTCGGGGGAGTTTAGCAGTGAGAGGAGAAATCCAGAGGTGAGGATGTGAAGAGAAGGTGCAGCTTGGGAGCTTGGGCAAATTGGCTGGCGGTGTGAGGAATAATGCAATGAAGAACATTTGGCAAGATTAGATTTGGGGTGCCGGGGGAAGGAGTTAAATGACAGGGATGCAAGTGATCAGCAAATGCATTTCCTTTTCCTGACCAGCTTGTTTTAATAAACCACTTCCTGCAACATATACAAGCCACGGGCCACAATGCCTTTGCTGACGGTCTTCACAGCCTTCTCCAAGCACAGCTTCACACTGAACGCACCATACTAGCCGCATAATGTGGAAGGATAAACCATAGAATCCCTACAGTGTGGCCTTTTTGCTCAACACATCCACACTGACCCTCAGAGCATCCCACCCAGACCCATCCCCCTATAACCCACCTAATCTCCACATCCCTGAACACTACAGGCAATGTAGCGTGGGCAACCCACCTAGCGTGCACATCTTTAGACTGGAAGCTGGAAGTTAATACGTATTGTCTGAATCAAGCTAGGCCCAGGCAACCCAACAGTCTTGAAAGCCGCTTCTTTGTCAGTACTGCTATCCCCAGGTTTTTCATTCTCCTGGTCACTGCTATAAGCATTACTTGTCTTGGGAAAGGTAGCAACATCTATTCCTCTTTAGCCTTGGAAAGAGAACACTGCTGGCAAGATTGCATTTATTGCCCATCCTTATTTCCAGCACAGCACTTCACAGTGCTAGGGGCCTGGGTTTGATTCCACCTTAGGGCTATGTGGAGTTTGCACGTTCTCCCTGTGTTCTTTGTGGGTTTCCTCTGGGTGCTCCACATACTTCCCACAGTCCAAATATGTGCAGGTTAGGTGTGTTATGAATGGTAAATGTGGGTTTACAGAGATAGGCTGGGGGTTTGGCAGATCTAGGTGGAATGCTCTCAGAGGATAGGTGCAGACATGATAGGCCAAACGGCCTCTTTCTGCACCGTGGGGATTCTATGATTTGTCTTGGGAGTGGCTGTGAGATTTCAAAAGGCATTAAAGGTCACAGCGCTGGACCATGGGTCACATACAGGCCAGACTGCAGCTTTTCTGCAAGGAATTTGGTATCTTAGCTGTTTTTACAACAATTGGACAATCAGGTTACTTATACTGATCCTATAATTTTTCTTTAAAGCTTTTTTTTTAACATGAATTTCAAACTAGGAATTTGGCTTGGATTCATCAAATTAGCAGCAATATCTATGGTTCTAGTTTATTCAGTTCCATTGCAAACTGCTGTAAAGTATTTGCGATCTCTGCTTTTCCATTCTCCTTCGTTCCACGTTTGCAAGTGGAATAGAAGTTTCCAGAACACATTTGACAGCAGGCAGTTAAGTCACACTGGAGACACTGCTCCTGGTGTTTAATGCTGACACGTTTACTTTTACAGGTTAGTGAGCTGGACTGATTCTCATTGGATGATTATTGCTCGAGTTTATTTTAAACACAGATTCATGACATTATAATGGATTGACCCGTAATGGGCCACATCACATGATATATACCCTCCAATTCCCTCCGTCCTTCAGATGTCCTCATTTCAACTTTGTTATTGGAGCTGTCATTGGCTTTCCTTCTCAATTTTCTCTCCGAATTTGTAATGAGGTGAACAGGAATAGGCTTTTAGAAAGTGAATCTTTAAGTTATGAAGGGATAGACCAGCTGCAGAGATGTTTCACTTTATGTGTGAATCCAGCAACAGAGGCCAGACAAATTAAATAGTCATTAATAAAACTGAACAGAAAGTCAGGTGAAAGCTATTTACTTAGATCATGATGAGAATATGAATGTCATTAGTACGGGAAGTGATTAGCACAGATAATATTAGTGCTATACGGCACTAAACAGGATGGTCATGAGGAGGAGAAATAGCTTGTAGACCAAGTGGGTCGAATGGCCCTTTTTGTTCTGTAAACTCTGCATAAGTCTTTCTAATCAAGCTCACCTCCATGCCAGTTCTCCCAGACAATCGGATCACGGCTGACTTGAATCATAACTCCTCTTAGCTGCCTCGGTTTCGCACCCACCAGTGTGTTTGAGAAAGATAGAAACTAGAAACAGGAGTTAGGCTGTTTGGTCTATCAAGTCCACTCTGTGAATCAACATGATCATGCGATGCTCTGTCTTTGTGCATAGGGCAGTGCTGGTAACAAAGACGATGTCGGCATCCAATTATATGCTGGGAAAGCACACTCTTTCATAACAATTCAACACTTGCCTGGAACATAAGAAAACAAAGAAGCCCTTTAGCCTTCATGTATTTTCTAACTCCATCTACCCATCTTGGTTTGAAAATCCCAAATACCCTACCTAACTAAAAGGTATCCATCCCAATTTTGACATTTTCAATTCGCTCCCAATCTCAACAGCTTTCTTGGGGTTAAGGATTTTTGATTCCCAGGAATCTTCCTACTGCTTCAGTTCTAATTTTAAGGTTAGACTCTAACCATGAGGGGAAATGGTCTCTCTTTAACTGGTCTCTTAAAGCAATTTAGTCACCTCAGTTAAATTACCTTTTAGTGTTATATAGTCACGTATTTACAAACTGTCCTCACCATTTAACTTGTGACACACAGACAAAGGGCATTTTGCTGGTTGACCCCAGTTTCTTTCTTGTTTATGTGTGGAGACTTTCCTGAAGGAATTATCATGGCTGAATGCGTGGGGCGAGAGACCCTGGGATGTGGCTGAGCAGGGATCGAGGCTGTGGGGAGGAGACAGTTTCTCTACTATTAATGGCAGTTCTGGGATGGCTTGCTGTAATTGATGACTGTCAACTTGACATGTGAGAATTGTAAAGTACGCCGATCCTGCCATTTATACAGTCGCAGTTCATGCTCTCTTGCATTCTGAATTCTAACCACTCTGCCATTGTAGCTGTGCCTTCAATTACCTGGGCTCCAAGCTCTGGAATTTACCTCGTACATCACTGCCACTCCACCATGTTTCAAAACGCAAATTCAACCCTATATTTTTGATCAAGCCTTTGGCTTAATATTTTTGGATGTGGCTCAGTGATACACTTTGCTTTATAATGCTCCTCTGAATTACCTTGGACTGTGTCAAATGTGTTGACTCTGCTATATAACTGCAAGTTGTTGCCCCCTCCTATGATAAAATTACATGATCTACTGAACATCCAGATCTAAAAAAAGAAGATTTTGGATAGACACCTCCCATGCAACATCATGCCTCATCTCTACGTAGAAAAATTAGCAAAGGACTGCAGTTGGAGTTAAGATGTTTTTAATGGAATGAATTATAATGCTCTAGAAGGTACAGATTGAGAGGACAGTTGAAGCACATACAACAGAACATTTCAGAAGGAAATTGGACACCTGAGTTAATGCAAGTGGGAAAGATTTGCCCCCCTATGGGGAAATTTCGAAGGAGTGGGATTAACAAGTGAGATCTTTCAGAGTGCGGGCGTAATTATAGTCCCATGTTCTGTAGTGATATTTCTTCTTACAACCCTTTGTATCCAGTTGAAATTATTCTAAAACACCTGCCCAGGTAAACTTCTATGTTATAATGGGCCTGATTTGCATAAGCACTGATGTCTCACTGTGCCAGGGACCCAAGTTTAATTCCAGTATCAGGTGACCGTTTGTGTGAAGTTTGCACATTCTCCCTGAGTCTGTGTGGGTTTCATCCGGATGCTCTGGATTCCTCCCACAGTCCAAAGATGTGTAGGTTAGGGTGGATTGGCCATGCTAAATTGCTCTTAGTGTCCAGTGATATGCAGGCTGGGTGGGTTAGCCATGGAAAATGCAGGGTTACAGGGATAGGGTGGGATACTCTTTGGAGGATTGGTGTGACCTGATGGACCAAATGGTCTGCTCCCACACTGATTTCCTGCCACATACTTTACGTTGCGACTATGGAAACTGTTTTTGCCTTCTCTCTTCCCCATTTGGATTTCTTCCTCATGTGGCATGATAGAAAGTTGACATTGAGGGTCTTACCCACCATTCATTTCAGAAATCATCCTCCATCTGAAGCCAATCGCCAATTACAAACATCAACAAGAACACACTATTTTGGATCATTGACAGATTTTCATTTCCCAGCAGAGTTGGAGATGCAATGAGGGAATCTGAAATGTGAAATCTTCACTATAGGATAGGTCTTGCTCTTTCTTTCTGAACCCTCGCTATTTTTGCAAGCGTTTTTCTCAGGTAAAGTCTTGAGTCATGAGCCCTGCACACATTAGTTCTGAGGACAGAGTTGCCTTTGTGAGCCCAATAGTCCTCCTTAATACTATCTGGGGGCTGGTAATAAAATCGGAAGAGCTGTCTCACAGATTATGATGGAATAACAGAATTATGCCTTACAGACAATGTCCTTGACACCAGCATCACCATCCCTGAATATGTCCTGTCCCACCGACAGGACAGATTCAGCAGGTATGGCAGCACAGTGGTATACAGTTGGGAGGGAGTTGCTCTGTAAGTCCTCAACATTGACTCTGGACCCCATGCAGTGTCATGGGCAAGAAAACCTCCTGCTGATTACCACATAAGGCCTTCCCTCAGCTGATGTATCAATACTCCTCCATGTTGGAGGAATTCCTGAGGGTGGCAAAAGACACAGAATGTGTCCTGGGTGGGGGATTTCAATATCCACCACCAAGAGTGGCTCGGCAGCAGTACTACTGATCGATCTGCACTCGATCCTAAAGGACATAGCTGCTTGACTGGGTCCGCAGATGATGGTGAGGTAACCAACTAGAGGGAAAAACATACTTGAGCTTACCCTCACCAGTCTGCCAGCTGTAGATGCATCTTTCCATGAAAGTATCTGGAAGAGTGACCACCGTTCAGTCCTTATGGAGACGAAGTCCCGCTTTCACATTGAGAATGCCCTTCATTGTGTTGTGAGGCGCAATCACTGTGCCAAAAGGGAAAGACTTTGAACAGAACTAGCAACTCAAGACTGGGCATCCATGAGGTGCTGTGAGCCATCGGCAGCAGCAGAATTGTACTCCAGCACAATCTGTAACCTCATGGCCTGGCATATCCACCGTTCAACCACTGCTATCAAGCCAGGGGATCAACCCTGGTTCAATGGATAGTGCAGGAGAGAATGTCAGGAACAGCATCAGAACTACCTTAAAATGAGGTCAACCTGGTGAAGCTACCAAAGAGGACTACTTGCATGCCAAGCAGCATAAGCAGCAAGTGATAGACAGAGCTAAGCAAAACTACAACCAACAGAGCAGATTTAAGCTCCACAAATATCCCCATCCTCAATGATGCAAGCGCCCAATACATCAATGCAAAAGACAAGGCTTGAAGCATTTGCAGCAATCTCCAGTCCGTAGTGCCAAGTGGATATGCAATCTTCATAAGACCATAAGATATTGAAGCAGAATTAGGCGATTCAGCCCATTGAGTCTACTCCACCAATCGAGCATAGCTGATATGTTTTTCAACTTCATTCTTCTGCCTTCACCCCATTACCTTTGATTTCCTTACCAATCAAAAACCCATCCATCTGTATCTTTAATACAACCAATAACTTGGCCTCTATAGACCTTTGCAGCATTGAGTTTCACAGACTAACCACCCTCTGGATGAAGAAATGCCTCCTCATCTCAGTTCTAAAGGATCATCCCTTCATTCTGAGACTGTGCTGTCAGATTCTCGTAGTGGAAACATCTACTCCATGTCCACTCTATCCAGGGCTCTCAGTATCCTGTAAGTTTCAGTGAGACCACCCCCATCCTTCTAAACTCCATTGAGTACAGACCCAGAGTCCTCAAGAACTCCTCGTGTGATGAGGCCTTCATTCCTGGGTTCATTCTTGTAAACCTCCTCTGGACCTCCCTCAATGCTATCCTTCCTTAGATACAGGGCCATAAACTGTTCACAATATTCAAAATGCGGTCTGACCTGAGCCTTACACAGTCTTAACAGTACATCTCTGCTCTTGGACCTCAGGCCTCTTGAAATGAATGCTAACGTTTCATTTACCTTCCTAATAATTGACTGAACCTGCATGTTTACCTTAGAATCCTGAACTAAGAATCCCAAGTCCCTTTGCGATTCAGATTTCTGAAGCTTTTCCCATTTAAAAATGGATCACTAAAATCTTTTGCAACTTTTGCCATCCTCCAGTCCGTGATGGAGTTGCTCACTAGTGTTCAGAAGCATGCTCTTTTATGATCTCACAAGGGAGAGAGAAGTAATTAAAACAGCAACAGTAAAGTCCAGACTTGTTCACAAAATCAGTTCCTATTCTCAAAATTCTAATCCCTCTGCTAATCAGTTAATGTTTAATGTTGATAAGACCTGTTCAGCATGGTTTATTTTACTTTTTCTGTTTTATATTGTGTTCTCTGAAAAGCAGAGTAATCATGAGCTGTGCTCAGAGGTGCAGGCGTGTCCAACATGAACAGCTTCCCAAATTGTGTTTGTTTTTGATTTTACAGAGGAAATGGTGTTGATGATTGTATAATAGTAAATATTTTGGCAACAAACTCCAGTTAATAAGGTATGTACTGCTTGAACAAAGAATACGAACAAACAAAAAAAACTACAACGTTCTTAAAATATATTTAAAAGTAGAAGTCAAATGTAGAGGCTGTATTTTCTAGTAATCAGTTGGAGCACTGAAAGCACCAAGGTCCTGAGCTTGCTGAAGCCCTGGAGAAGGGTAATACCTGAAACATTGACTGCTCCTTTCCTCCAGATGCTTCCTGACCTGCTGTGTTTTTCCAGCCTCCTGTTTGTCCATCTTGGATTCCAGCATCTGCAGTTTCCTTGTCTCCTTTCGTCAGCCTTACTTTGTTCCCTGCCTGAAGGCAGGTCTGAACCACAGGACCATGAATTCTGCCATAGGAAGGGCAAAGAGGCAGCTCCTGAATCTACCCCAGCTGGAACAGGGACTGAACCCATGTCATAGGCACCAACTTAATCCATACCAGCTGTCCAGCTGGCACCCCAAAAGAAACATAGAAACAAATGCAAAGCAGAAATTGTTGGAAAATCTCAAGCGGTCTGGCAAATCTCTGGAGAGAAAGCAGAGTTAACATTATGTGTCCTGTGACCCTTCTTCAGGACTAGAAAATGGGAGGAGCAGGCCATTCAGCCCTTTGTGACTACTCCACCATTCAATATGTTCATGGCTGACCATCCAACTCAGAACCCTGTTCCCACTTTCTCTCCTTTGATCACAGAAGTTAAGGTTTTTAATTGGAGTAAGGCACTTTTTAAAGTCACGAGACAAGAGCTTTCAAAAGCTGATTGGAGTAGACTATTCACGGATAAAGGAATGACTAATAAATGGGAGGCTTTCATAGGCGTGATAATGAAAATTCAGAGTCATTACGTGCCTGTTAGAGTGAAAGATGAGGCTGATAGGATCAGGGAACAATAGATGAATAAAGATATTGAGGCTCTAGTCAAAAATGAAGGAGAATCTTATTTTAGGTATAGACAACTGGGTTCAAATGAATCTCTTGAATAGTAAAAACCAGTGTAAGGGCATTATTTAGAGGGAGATAATGAGGACAAAGAGTGGATATGTGTTGGCCTTGGCAGATAAGGTAAAGGAGCAACAAGAGAAAGAGTAGGCCCCTCAAAGATCAAAGGGGTCATTTTTGTGTTGAACCTCAGGAGATGGGAGATATTAAACGAACATTTTGCAACAGTTTTTACTGTGGAGAAAGGAATGGAGGCTAGAAAACTCAGGGAAATAAATATTGATGTTTTGAAAACAGTTCACATTACAGAAGAGGGGGTGTTGGAAGTCTAAGGAAATATAAAGTTGGATAAATCTCCAAGACCTGACCTAATGTATCCTAGGACACTGTGGGAAGTAGCTAAGGAAATTGTGGGGCCCCTTGCCGAAATATTTACATCATCTGTAACAACTGGTGAGGAGCCAGAGGACTGGAGAGTGGCTAATGTGCTTTTGTTTAAGAAGGGATGAAAGGAGAAGCCTGGGGACTATAAACCTGTGAGTCTGACTAACGGTGGTGGGTATGCTGTTGCAGGTGATTCTGAAAGGCAAGAGTTACGTGCATTTGGAGAGCCAAGGAATGATTAGGGATAGTTAGCATAGTTTTGTGCGAGGGAAGTTGTGTCTCACAAGCTTGAGGAAGTTACCAAGAAGATGCTCCTCACTTTCTCCCAGGAAAGGCAGAGTGGTAGACAATGTTTACTTGGATTTTAGTAAAGCCTTTGATATGGTTCTGCATGGTAGACTAATTAGTAAAGTTAGATCACATGGGATCACATGAGCCTACAAATTAGATACAAAATTGTCTTAATGGCAGGAGACAGAGTGATGGTGCAGGGATTGTTTGTCTGTAATCTAAGATTACAAAGAGATCTTGATCAATTGAGTCAATGGCTGAGGTTTGGCAGATTGGGTTTAATTTGTACAAATGCAAGTTTTTGCATTTTGGTGAAACTAACAAGGACAGACTTAAACGATTAAAAGTAGAGCCTTTGGGTAGTGTTGTAGAAGAGACTAAGGGATTCAAGTACATAATTCTTTGAAGCTCGCATCCCATGTAGATAGGATGGTGCAGAAGGCATTTGGCATGCTTGCTTTCCTTGCTCAGACCTTTGAGTATAGGAGTGGGGACGTCATATTGAGTTTATATAGGACATTGGTGAAGTCTTTTCTGGAGTACTGTTTCCAGTTCCAGTTCATGAGGGATTTAGATAAGGTGAATGGCAGGCGTCTTTTCCCTCGGGTGATGGATTTCAAGACTAGGGGAATATTTTTCAGGTGAGAGGCAAATGATTTAAAATTGACGTAAAGGGCAACATTTTTGCAGAGAGAACGGTTTGTGTGTGGAATGAACTGCCAGAGAAACTAATGGATAAGGTACACTTACAACATTTAAAAGACATTTGGTTAAGTACATGAATAAGAAATGTTTGGAGGGGTATGGGCCAAGCACAGGCAATTTCCATGTAACTGAGCCCACTCATCCCTACTATTTAGTTCCAAGTCCAATCCACAGCCTTAGTGATTTGTCAGCACTCTGGTCCCAGCATGATTGTGCTGAATCTCGTCTCATTGGAACAGCTCCCACCTTCCCCAGTACTGGTTCCACTATCGCATGATTTTAACCTAAACCCCACCCCACACACCAGGCCTTGTTACCACATAGGCTGCCACTACGCACCCCCTGTTGTTACTCACTAACAGTCCCCATTAACAACTATTCACCCTGCTAGTCTGATTGTTAGCAACTCTTTAGTCTGTCCAACTGTCTTTCTCTCTCTTTGGGCTCTATCCTATCATTTACTCCCTACCCCACCCAGCTCCCTATTTTCTGCATCTAAACTGACACTAGGGCTTCTGAGGAAGGGTCACCGGACCTTAATTCTGTTTTTCCCTTCACAGGTGCTGCCAGACCTGCTGAGGTTTTCCAGCAATTTTGTTTTTGTCGCATGAATTTAAACCCATTTCTCCCACAGCAATTGTTGACCCACCTGTTTACCTCTTTAATCTTGATGATCCTGTGCCAATTTGCTTGCGTCTCAGATAGTAATCCACAGAGATTTTTACCATTTTAGTTCTGCTTCTTAATTTAGCGCCTAGCTGCATATATTCCTTCAGCAGAACCACTTTCTATCATACCATTTGTATCTACATGGAGCACAATTGGATTTTCCCCACTCACTCCAAGTTCCTCTGCAGCCCAGTTGAGATATCCTAGAACTGGACAACATGCAGGCAACACAACATTTGGGACTGTCAATCTTGGCCATAGAGAACAGTGTCTGTTCCCCTGACTATACAATCCCTGATTACAACTACATTTCTCTTATCTATCCCCTTTTGAATGGTTCCCCATACCAAGGTGCTAAGCTCAGTTTTCTCATCTTCTCTACAGCCCCTACATGCATCTACATGGGCAGTAAGAAGCTTGAACCTGTTGGACAGGCTCAAGAGCTTTTCATTTCATTTGATTTGCTTTATCATTGTCACATGTACTTAGGTACAATGAAAGGTTTTGTTTTGTGTGCAGTCCAGGCAGATCATACCATACAAAGTGCAGTAGGGTAATACAACAGGGTGAAATGTTACTGCTGCAGAGAAGGTGCACAAATAGCAAGGTCAACATTGTATTTATAATTTGAGAAGACCAGTCAGTACTCTGGTAACGGTGGGGAAGAAGCTGTTCTTGAATCTGTTCGTACATGTGGTTAAACTTTTGTATCTTCTACCCGATGGAAGAAGTTGGAAGAGATTATAACCATGATGGGACTGGGTCTTTGATTATGTTGGCTGCCTTCCTGATGCAGCAAAGAGTATAGATGGAATCAGTGAGTGGATCCCTTTACCCACCTTGTTCATAGTCACGTCCTCCTGTCCCTGACCCTGACTGAATTTGAAGTAGTTAATCTAAGGAGTGTGACTGTCTCCTGAAACACAATGTTCAGGTAACTCTCCCCCTCCCTAGTGTGTCACAGTGTTCAAAGCTCAAATTCCAGCTCATCAACTTGGAGCCAGAGTTCCTCAAGCAACCAATATTTCTACAGGGTATAATCACAATGAGCCACAATGGGATCCAACGGCTCCTACATCACACAGTTACAACACGTGACCTGGGCTGGTGTCTCTTTTACTACTTAATTCCTAATTTTATTTTTTGAAATTTCATGGTGTTCTATAAACATTTCCTACTGTTTGCCTTCAATCAAAAGGAAACCAATAATTGGTTGTTAAATTGGTAGCAATCACCAAACTATGAACTTAAGGTTTACCTGTGATATCACTCTTTTGTGCTGGGCTCCTGATCCTAGGCTTCAATTTATCCTGTTTATCAAAAACCATACTAACTTGGGGCCAAAAAAAGCAAAACATTTCCACCTTGCCTCCAAATTCCCTGAACTATGTACTCACTTGGGCTGTGTCTCACTCTGGCCAGATTCTCTCCTGCCTGACCGTATGAAGCTAACACCATATTAGCTATTTTCCCCATTCTGACTTAGAAATATATCACTGTTCCTTCAGTGTTGTTGGATCAAAATCCTGGAACCCACCACTTCTCCTAATAACATTGTGGGTCTACCTATAGCACATGGACTACAACAGTTTAAGAAGACAGCTCAGTGTCACCTTCTCAAGGGCAACTAGGTGTAGGCAATAAATGTCAGCAACATCTATGTCCCATAAATGAATAACAAAAACTTATAGATCACAAATCTTTTTTGTAAATGCTATATCCATAATCTAAAAACTACCAGATAAGGCAATATTTATATATTATGAAATTCATAAATTGTTTACAGTCTTTAATATTTTGTATGCACTTGATATTTAAATAAATGTGCAACGGATACTTAACATAAAGCTCAGCTCTGAGATAGCAAACAGTAGTCCAATCAGAAATAAACATAAAAAGCTGACCTTGCACAAATATAATTGAGGTGAACCAATGATAATTCCTATTGTTGTACAAGACTGATGCTCTTGTAGAAATGTTAATGGAAATAGATTATTTGATCAACGTGTATGTTTAATCAGATCCATTTCTTTTGCATATATGTAATTTTTTTCTGAAAAATAATCACCAGTTTCAGATAACAACCAAGTCACATTATCATCTAACTGCAGCCATGATCTGTTACGGCAAAAACTTCAAACTTGAAGATTGTGTTCAATGTGTCTTTATGGCATTTCTAACATTCCTGTACACAATTTGTTGTAACAGCAAGTGGAATGATTTTTATTGACCATATCACTTGACTGAGACTTTTATTTGATGATGTGTCCAAGATGAGCTAGGTGCTTGATGTTGGTTTGGTTTCACCTAGGATCAAAGCTCTAACATACATGGTTTGGTACTGTAGCCAGCTGAGAACTTAGTAGAACAATGCCCATCACACATTCAGGCTGAGCACATTAAAAAAACCATCATAGTTTCACCCAGCACAAATTGTCATCATTTAATAACGTGATGTCATACATCATCCAAAAGAGGACGCTGACAGACTTCGCCGAGCATTCTGGGAGAAGTCAGTGCAGTCATCATGACTGACCAGTGGAATGAGGAAGAACTCAAGTGTCAAGAAACCATAAACTCTAAATATTATATTATTATAGTGTTTCCATCCTTGCTTCCTTCCTCCTCAGGAGAGATATTAAGACAGACTGATAAGAAGTTTGTTGTAGCCCAGAGGGTTTTTGGTCTGCTTGTAAAGATTGCACTGTAATTTAAAGAAACAGCCTATTGGTATGCATGTGGGCTTAGGTGGATACTGGGCTTCACTAAGTAAAGCAGGCAAGGTAGGATTCTTTTATCATTCTTAGTGTATAAGGGACAGAGATGGCAATTAGGGCAGTGGTGTGCTCCTCCTGCCAGACATGGGAGATCAGGGAGCAGCCTAGTGTCCCCAGTGACTATGTGTGCAGGAAATGTGACCGGCTGAAGCTCTGCCCAGACTTCATTTTTTGGTTGGAGTGGCTGATAGACACACTGAGGAACATACGAGGGCACAAAGTGTGATAGACACTAGTTATGGGGAGATGGTCAGACCAGAGGTCTAGTCAGGTAGATGATTGCCAGGAGAGGCAGGCAGGTAGTGTAGGAGTCTCCTGTGTTTATTCTCCTCTTTAACTGTTATACTGTTTTGGATACTGTTGAGTTGGGGTTGGTCTCTCAGGAGAGTATAATAGCAGCAGTGAGGCTGTGAACCACGACTGACCCTGCTGTAGAGCAGTACTGGGCAAGATCCAAGCGAGCAATAGTGGTTGGAGACTCACTAGTTAGGGGCACAGACAGACATCTCTGCGGTCAAGTCTGAGACTTCAGGATGATGTGCTGTCTCCCTGCTGCCAGGATCAAGGATGGCTCTGAGTGGTTGCTCAAAATTCTTAACGGGGAGGCAAAGCAGCCAGAGGCCATGGTGCACATTGGTACCAACAAAATAGGTGAAAACAGGGATGAGGAGAAATTCTGTGGAGAAATTACAGGGAGTTTGGAAGGAGGCTTAAAAGCAGGACCTCGAAGATAGTAATCTTTGGTCTTCTATCAGTGTTATGTGAGGCAAAGAATAGAAAGATAGGACAGATGAATATGTGGCTAAGGAGCCGGTTCAGGGGGCAGGGTTTCAGGTTCTTGGATCATTAGGCTCTCTTCTGGGCAGGGGTGACCTGCACAAGAGGGACGGGTTGTACCTAAACTGAAGGGGAACCAATATCTTTACAGGGAGGTTCACCAGTGCTACCTGGGTGGACTTAAAGTAGAATTGCAGGGGGCTGGGAACCAGAGCAGCAAGTCTGTAAGTGAGGGAGAGAAGGGAGGGTAGATCTTAGGATCAGTAAGAAAGGAAGGACAGGCAGAGACAAGTGAATGAACACAATGGTACTAATGAGGGTTGAAGTGTGTTTATTTCACCGCAACGAGTATTAAAGGTAAGGCAGATGGACTCAGTACATGGGATTATGATGTTGTGGCCATTACAGAAGCTTGGTTGAGAGAGGAACAGGACTGGCTGCTCAACGATCCAGGGTTTCAATGTTTTAGACAAGATAGAGAGCAAGGTAAAAGAAGTGGTGGAGTTGTATTGCTAATCAGGGAGAATTTTACGTCTGCATTCAGAGAGGACATGCTGGAAGTCTCATTCAGTGAGGCCATATGGGTAGAGCTCAAAAATAAGATGGGTGTAATTGCTCTGATTGAATTATACTATAGGCCTCCCAACAGCTACAGAGAAATTTAGGAACAAATATGTAGGCAGATTATGAAAGGGCGCAATAAAAACAGAGTTGTCATAATTGTGACTTTAACATTCCCATTATCGACTGGGATCTTTACATCTTTATTAGCCACTGGAGAGATCCTGGAGGACTAGCAAATAGCTAATATTGTTCCTCTGTTCAAGAAGGGAAGTAGGGATAAATTGTGAAACTACAGATCAGTGAATCTCACATCAGTAATTGGGAAACTACTGGTGAGAATTCTTAGGGATAAGATTTATGCACATTTGGAAAAGCATGGCCTTATGAGGGACAGTCAGCATGGTTTCATGTAGGACAGGTCATGTCCTATTAACTTGATTGAATTTTTCAGGGAGGTGACAAAGATGATCGATGAGGGTAGAGTAGTGGATGTTGATTACATAGATTTTAGTAAGGCTTTTGTCAAGGTCCTTCATGGTAGGCTTCTCTAGAAGATTAAGACACATGGAATCCATGGTGACTTTGCTGCGTGGATTTAGAATTGACTTTCCCAAAGGAGACAGAGGTTATTGGTGGAAGGTTGATTTTCAGGCTGGAGGTCCATGCCTAGTGGTATTCCACAGGGATCCATAGTGGGACCTCTGCTGTTTGTGATACAAATAAATGACTTAGATGAAAATGTAAGATAACAAGGTGTAGAGCTGGATGAACACAGCAAGCCAAGCAGCATCAGAGGAGCAGGAAGGCTGGCGTTTCGGGATTTCTGAAGAAGGGGTCTCGGCCCAAAATGTCAGCCTTCCTGCTCCTCTGATGTGGCTTGGCCTGCTGTGTTCATCCAACTCTACATCTTATTATCTCAGATTCTCCACCATCTGCAGTTCCTACTATGTCTAGATGAAAATGTAGATGGATTGGTTAGTGAGATTTTAGACAATACAAAGATCGGTGGAGTTGTGGATAATGTAGAAGGTTGCCATGGGATACAGTGGGAGCAGTTGCAGATATGGATGAGGAACTAGCAGATAGAGTTTAATCCAGTTAAATGTGAGGTGCTGCACTTTGGGAGATCAAGTGTTAAGTAAAAGTATATAGTTAATGGCAGGACTCTGAACAGTATTGATGCACAGAAGGATCTTGGAGTTCAAGTCCAAAGCTCCTTGAAAGTAACCACACAAGTAGGTAGAGTGGTAAAGAAAGCGTACGGCATGCTTCCCTTTATTGTTCGGGGAACGAGTAAGAGAGTCAGGATGTCATGTTGCAGCTTTATACGACTAAGGTTAGGCCACACATACAGAATTGCATTCAATTCTGGTCACAACATTATAGGAAGGATGTGGAGGCTTTGGAGAGGGTGCAGAAGTTTTACCAGGATTAGAGGGTACGAACTATAAAGGAGAAACTAGAAAAACTCATTGTTTTCTCTTGAGTGGCACAAGCTGAGGGGAGATATGACAGAAATCTATAAAATTGAGATATATAGACAGGATTGATGGTCAGAATGTATTTTCCAGAGTTGAACTTCTAATACTAGGGGTCATGCATTTAAGATTAGAAGGGGAAAGTGCAAAGGAGGCATGAGGGACAAATTTTTTTTAAGACAGTGAATGGTAGGAGCCTAGAATGCACTGCCAGGGGTGATGGTAGAGGCAGACACAATAGGGGCATTTAAGACACTTCGATAAGCACATGAATATACAAGGAATGGAGGGATATGGACCAAGGGCAGGCAAGAGATTAGTTTCATTCGGCATCATGTTTGGCACAACATCATGGACTGAAGGGCGTGTTTCCTGTGCTGTATAGTCCTCTGTTCCATTACTATTTAGTAACATCACAACAGATCTGACTGCAACCACAGGTTCTTTATTCCCTCCTATCCCCAATAACCTTTCATTCATTTGCTTACAAAAATCTAGCTACTTGGGAATATTTAGGACTTTTGTTTTCACTGCCTTTTCAGGACAAGTTCCAAAGACCACGGCCCTCCAAGAAAGTTTCACCTCATGTTTGAAGTCGATGACCTCATTTTTAAACATGACCTCTAGTTCCAGATTCTCCACTAAGAGGAAACTGCTCGACCACATCCTGAAGCAAACCAGGTGTCACAGCCACATCACCTTCCTTAGCACCTGCCTATGGAACCAGATCATGTCCAATGGACTGGTCCACATTCATTTTCTGATGAAGGGTCTAGGCCCTAAACATCAGCTTTTGTGCTCCTAAAAATGTTACTTGGCCTGCTGTGTTCATCCAGCTCCACACTTTGTTTTATGCGTGCGATAGTCAATAAATTGACTAAGTGAGGGCTATTAAGGGTTTTAGTTTTACTGTGTTGCGGATCCTGAGATAGACACTGGTCTGGTTGAGTTTGTTATCTATAATCAACAGGGTTGGGAGAAACACTTCTAACGGGATTGATGTCACACAGAGGCACCCTTTGACTTGGTGCTGGATCTGATGGCAACCTCTAATTCCTTGGAGCTCTTGGAAAGATTGCAGGGACAGAAAACAAGCCCAGCAGCAACAGGAGCAGAGCAGGAACTATCACCATCACTAACCAACTGGAATGGAGGTAGCATAGGTAAACAGGCAGATTTTTAAAAATCTTCAGTGGTTGTTACTGGCTAGGACAGCATTTACTGCTAAATCCAGAGGGTAGGTAAGAGTCAACCCTCATTGCTATCCTAACCTAGTCTGGTCTAATATGACTCCAGACCCACATCAGTTTCATAGAACATAGAACAGTACAGCACAGAACAGGCCCTTCAGCCCACAATGTTGTGCCAACCATTGATCCTCATGTATGCACCCTCAAATTTCTGTGACCATATACATGTCCATTGTTTTGCACTACAAGAGAGGCCATTGACAATAAAACACACATTGCTATAAAACCTAAGCAAGTTTGCCAGCATCTGTGGAGAGACAGGGCAGTTAACATTTCAGGTCCAGTTTCCTACCTTCAGAAAATACACTCAGACTTTTTTTTCTGCTCTAGTTCTGCAATAGAACAGTCGCAAGTCAGGAATCTAGAAATTGCGAGACCACCGTCTGTACGGTTTGCGATCATTTAAGTAGTGAGGAACTGTGGTGAGGTGATGGCGTAGTGGTATTGTCACTAGACTATTAATCCAGAAACTTACTTAATGTCAAATCCCACTATGGCAAATGGTGGAATTTAAATTTAATGAGCAAAGTCTGGAATTAAGAATCTACTGCTGACCACAAATCTATTGTCAATTGGTTTATCTGGTTCACTAATGCCCTCCAGGCAAAGAAATCTGCCATTCTCACCAGTTCTGGCCTACATGTGAGCCCTGACCCACAGCAATGTTGCTGGCTCTCAAGTGCCCTTTGAAATGGCCTAGCAAACCATTCAGTTATACTAGTTGCTATAAAGTCTCAGAGAAGGTGGCTCAGTGGTCAGCACTGCTTTCTCACAGTACAAGGGACCGGAGTTTGATTCCAGCCTCAGGCTACTGTCTGAGTGGGTTTCCTCTGGGTACTCAGATTTCTTTCCACAATCTATACATGTGCAGGTTGGGGGCATTGACCAATTAAATTGCCCATAGTGTCCAGCAATGTGTAAGTTAGCTGCATTAGCCATGGGAAATGCAGGGTTTCAAGGATATGGTAGTATGGTGAATCTAGGTGGGATACTCAGTTGGTATAGATTTGTTGGGCCAAACGGTCTAGTTACACACTGTAGGGATTCTATCTAAATGAAAATGGATGTATAATCTGGTGTTGTTTTAGACACTGAAAAAAGGTAACAACAGAAACAACTCTGTAGACTCTAAAAAGTCCTCCTTACTAACATCTGGGGGTAGTGCCAAAATTGAGAGCGCTGATTCCCATACTAGTCAATTAACAGCCCGACATAGTCACACTCAGAATATTACCTTATAGACAATATCCCAGATACCAGCACCACTATCGCTGGATGTGTGCTGTCCCACTGGCAGGACAGCGCCAGCACAGGTGGCAGCATAGTGGAATACAGTCAGTAGAAAGTTCCCCTGGGAGTCCTCAATATTGATTCCAGACACCATGAAGTCTCATTCCTTCAGGTTAAACATGGTCAAGGATACCTTCTGCTGGTTACCATGTCCTCTATCTGCTCATGAATCAGTACACCCCTATGCTGAACAATGCTTGGAGGAAGACTGAGGATGCAAGGGCGCAAAATGTACTCTGGGTGGGGCATTTCAATGAAGGAAGTGGAATAGCAGAGTTGGGGAGTAGGAGGCAGTGAAGCCATCTATTGAGGGACTGTGGTAGAAGTGATGGACATTCTGGGAGTTGGGGAGGTCAGGGGTGAGGGGAGTGGCTAGAAGGCTCTGTCACAGTAGTACTGGCATCTGTATATATAATATAACTGAACTGTGACAGATACACACTCAACTTTTAACACGTCCTATCGCCTTCCCTCAAGAAGGAAAAGACAATCAGATGGGTTTTTCTGACAATGATTCCATAGTCATCATAGGCTCTTAATTTAAATTTTTAATCCTGTGACAATTTGAATTAGGGTCCCCAGAACATTACCTGAAGTCTCAGGATTTACAGTCCATCAATAATACCACTTCCCAAAGTCCTGGGGAAGGTTAAAAACAGTGGGAGGGGTTGAACCTACACAATTAACAGGCTAACAGTCAGCAGCTTTGGACAGAAATGGATCAGGGAACATTTGTTTCTTCCACATTTTCTCTATTCCACTGTTACAATAAAGATTTTGCCCATTGCCTTATTCTTCACCATTAATCCTGTTCCTTAGTTACCAATCCCACTGAAACTGAACCAAATTCACTTTCAGGTTCTGAAAGGAATTATAAACACAACCATAACTATTATTCTCTTCAAAGACACTGCTTAATCTGAGGCTTTATCATTTTCTGTTTTGACAGCACAAGTCTGTTGACCAGTGATCAAAGGGTAAGAATTCAAAATTATAGCCAACTTAGAATTTTAAATAGAAAAAATGAATTTAAGGTTCAGTAGCAAGTCTCTTGATCATCATATCAATTTAGTGCTGACAAGCCAACATAATTTCACATTACACTCTGCAATCTGGCAGCAGAGATAATGCATTAGAGTGATGTTACCACTCACCCTCCAAATTGGACCAAAACAGTTAATGTTTCTCTCTCTACAGATGCTACCTAATCTGCAGAATTTATCATTGCTTGTATTCCAGATGGCCAGAACCTGCATTATTTTACTTGTATTTATCTGAATCTTTGTCCTTTTGGTTTTAGGATCTGTTTTAGTTCCTGAAAGCATTATTGTCCAGTAATAAAAAATGATTTGTGCTCCAAATTATGGAGAATTTAAGCTTATGTCACCAGCAGGAACATCATGTTCCAACCTTGCACTCAAAATTTTGGGCACTGAAATTTCATTTCCCAGATCTGCATAGATGAAGCATCTCACTAGAATTGAAACATTTTTATTTGCATCAGGGACATAATACAGTCAAGTAGCTTCTAAGACATATCACAATACATTACACAAGTGACACTCTTCAATTGTTCACTCTGGACATAAACTAAAAAAAACACAAGTCACTAAAAACCTTCTAAAATACACCATTAAGTAGTTTCAGTTGTTCTAAGATTATATTAGTTCAATTCTGCTGTTCAAGCCGAATCAAACAAACAGAAGCCACAAATCATCAGGAACATGATTGGAATGTCCCATCTGGGCATATTTAATGTTTGAATGGGTAATCCTTATGCCCAACACACCTAAAACAGAAAAACAAATGAGTTTTAGTAATTCAAGAGGATTATTTTAATTCACTCATACTAAAGGGGATTCTGTATGCAGTGAACTAACACTACATTTGAACTTCATCCTAAAAAGATGAGCTTTTACACCAGAAACTCCTGCCAAAGAACACATCTCCTCAGTGCATTTAGGACTGAGGTGAATACAGCAAGAAACTATATTGTTTTACCCAAATCACAAAGAAGAATCTTTAAGGGCCAGCACATGTTTCTGTAGTTTATTTGTTACTGGAGATACGAAGAGGAGTAGGCCGTTTGAACCTGTTCTGTCTTTCGGCGTGATCATGACTGACCACTATTTAGTACGTTGTTCCCACTTTTGACCACATGTCTTGATCCTATTAGCCTTAATCATTGTATCCAAAACCATCTTGAAACCATTCAATGTCTTGGCCTCAATCACTTTGTGGCAATGAATTCCAGGGGCTCACTACACTCTGGGTGAAAAATTTCCCAACCAGCTGGTTTAACCATGTTATGCTTAATGTTAACACGGAGGAAAGTGGTGGGTCCCTTTGTAGTATGTAGAGCAAAATACCTGCTCGTAATGGCCGCTGTAAACAATGGTTTGGTTATACCTTTTCTGTGCCTCAACGGCAGGGCTCATCACTGGGTTCAGCAGCCAGTCAGAGCCTCAGGTATCAACTGATGTGCATTAGCTGGTAGACCGAACAACTGGGGAACTGGTATTACAAAACTGCGCTCATCATGCCAGCTCCATGAGTACATAGTGCACAAATGATCTTATGGTGGTCATACACTAAATGCACAGTGAAGGCATGAAGTAGCTTCTGATCAATTGTTTGGGTATTTGATGGCAGTCTGATCACATCAAGTGCTTTAAAACCAAAAAGTACCAAGTTACACCTCCACACAAAATGTGTCAAGTTCAGGGTGAAAGAAGTTGGGTTTGCAAGATCCTCTTGTCTCCACATGGTTCAGATCAAGCTGGTCAGATTCACATTTTATACTGCATGCGTCAGAATTCTCCAATTCTATTAGCTGTAGTTAATTTGCATATAGCTCTAGTAGTAATCCAGAGATTACCAAAGCTTTATTAGTTCAGAATGCAGGTTTGTAGCTCTTGTGGTTCAGTGATAATGTACCTATCTCTGAACCAGAAGGCCTGGATTCAAGTCTCATCTGCTCCAAAGGTATGTACTCCATCTTTCCAACAGGTTGACTTTAAAGTAGGGAACCTCCACAAAATCTGTGGGTTCTCTGATATACTGGGCTTTTTCTTCCAAGGTTTTCTCCAGCCATGAGGGAGGTCTGAGTTACACACTTTGGATGGGCAACAACATTCAGAACTCTATTGGAGAACAGAATTATTCTCTCGACTATACCAGTCTTAACTCAAACATTCTTTCATTCCCCTCAAGAGGCTTCTTGTAGCCATGGTCAGCTCATTCACTATTCTTCCTGAAGAATTCGATTAACTCTTTCTTTGATGCCGTAAAGTATCTATTGTTCAGTTGGAGTCTAAGCAACTCATTTGTAGGCCCTCAAGCTCCAAATGCAGGTATGTTTGGATAGAATCACAGGGCAGCCCAGAAACTTCTTCAGCCTGCCGCTATACTGCACCATCTTCCTGATGCGATCATTGGTTGTACATCAATTCAAAATATACTGGAAATCTCAAATTCTGCCTTTATTACTATTTGCAAAAGACTGCAAGCTGTCACACATTAAGATTTTCAGAAATAAATATCAATTTCTTCACATCAACTCACCAATGCATTGGACAGTATCGCCAGTCTCTGTTGAAGGAGAGGATAGTCTTCATTTCCTCATCACTCAACTCAAAATCAAGAACCTGCATTAAGCACAAAACCTATTTTTATAATTGGAAACAAGGACTACAGAAATGTGGTGTAATACCACACACCACCACTACCCAAGAGCAAGCATAAAGAATCTTTTAATTGGTAGCCCATTTAAAATAAATATTCACACATACCAGTAAAGCTAGTGAGTAATCATGGCACCTTGGTCTTCAGAGGGATCCAAGATGACCAATTTTCTAAGTTTTTTAAACATCCCAAATTTCTCTCATCTTCAACTGAATGAAGTCTGGTACAGAATGAAGAAATGCCAAGTAGGTGCTGGTCCAACATATTTCAGTCCCCTGTACCCCACTATGCCTCTGAATTTAGGAATTCCCCTCGCCTACCTGGAAATTTTCCCAAATGCGACTTTTGGTAACAGATTTTGGGATTACAATCAGACCTCTCTGGATCTGGAAACGGATCAAGACCTGAAAGAAAAATCCCACACAATCAGATCAAACTCCCTTCGAACCACACAGAGTGAAGGCCAATTACATTGCAATGTAAACCTGTGTCAGTCAGGCTGCCAGGAAGCGTTTCAACTGGGATGAAACCCCTACCTACCTGAGGCAATGGCAGAATAAGATGTTCTGATGCAGTGAGTGGCAGCTGTCAAGCTGCTTGCAATTTTTTTTAAGCAGAGGGGTCTTTGTTTTGTGGAGAACCCTAGAACTTCCTGCCATTTAAGTTTGAATGCTGTAATTCAACAGGGAACCAGTAGTCAAAAATCAGAGAGAGAGAGAAAAAAAGAAATGAAACAATGGAGGTAACATTCCCTCTATTAAATGAGCATCAATGTGAGGGAGACATATTTACTGGACAGCAAGCTTGCAATATAGAATGACAGCAACATGGGCTGAGGATCTGGTTCCCTGTTGGATTCCAGTAATAGACCAGGCACACAGTTTGAATCATCCACTGAAATCCTTCAATCTCTCTACAACTAGCATTTAATTTGAATATGCTGTCATATCAGAACTGACCATTATGTACATAAAAAGGGCTGAACTTAATGTTGGGAACTTGTAGCTTTGCCATGTTACAAAATGGATTTGATTTTTATAAATACTGTAGAACATAGAACATAGAACAGTACAGCACAGAACAGGCCCTTCAGCCCACAATGTTGTGCCGACCATTGATCCTCATGGATGCACCCTCAAATTTCTGTGACCATATGCATGTCCAGCAGTCTCTTAAATGACCCCAATGACCTTGCTTCCACAACTGCTGCTGGCAACGCATTCCATGCTCTCACAACTCTCTGCGTAAAGAACCTGCCTCTGACATCCCCTCTATACTTTCCACCAACCAGCTTAAAACTATGACCCCTCGTGCTAGCCATTTCTGCCCTGGGAAATAGTCTCTGGCTATCGACTCTATCTATGCCTCTCATTATCTTGTATACCTCAATTAGGTCCCCTCTCCTCCTCCTTTTCTCCAATGAAAAGAGACCGAGCTCAGTCAACCTCTCTTCATAAGATAAGCCCTCCAGTCCAGGCAGCATCCTGGTAAACCTCCTCTGAACCCTCTCCAAAGCATCCACATCTTTCCTATAATAGGGCGCCCAGAACTGGACGCAGTATTCCAAGTGCGGTCTAACCAAAGTTTTATAGAGCTGCAACAAGATCTCACGACTCTTAAACTCAATCCCCCTGTTAATGAAAGCCATCTGTATATAGAAATTACCTATTAAAGTTGGTCCTGAAAAGGAGATTTACCCCAAATCCTAGTTGATCTAAATCCCTAAACTGATGATTCTAACATGCTCCTATATATAGGAGTTGAGCTTAAATGTTGAGATTTTAGGATTCAGTGGCTGGGATGTATAAATGGAGGCAAATTTATTAAGTATTTAAACTTGCATAGCTGAACACTTGTAATAATAGCAAAACTTTTAAAAATTCAGCAGCTGAGGTATTGCAGTCATAATACTATGATTTAAAAACAGACTAACCAGTCATTCAAGCTGCTCTGCCAACCAATGAGATCACAGCAAATCAACTTGACTTTTCCTTTTTTGTAATATTCTCAAATTCCTTAAATACCCAGAAACATGCAAGTCATTAACTGATTGCCCAAGTTCTTTGGAATACAGCATTTCAAAAAATCTCAATACTTCAAATGAAGAAATTGCTCATCTTTGTCCTAAATAGATGAACTCAATGGGAATGTGATTCTTACTTTTCTAGACATGGCTGCCAGAAGAAATATTCACCCAGTATCTACCCTGTCATACCCCCCCAAGAATTTCACATGGCTTGCATCTCATTGAGGTCAATGGTTTAAGTTACTCAATCTTCAGACGTCACTCCCTCACCCCAGTCCCTCATTAGGTTATTGCCAGGAACTAACCCATTGCAAATTTGCAAAGGCTCAATGAATTAATGTTTCAAGTATTTACTAAAGAAAAAGTCAAACAGACAACATCATAAGTGTTAACAGCATCAACTGCAACTATTGCTACTGCACTCTGCTTCAGATTTAACAAATGCTCACATACTTGTGCTGTTGTTTTACCATGCCTTCGAGCTATATTTTGGAGAACAGGTTCCTCAAGAAGTGTAGGATCATCATTTTTTGCCCTAATGAGAAATGTAAAGGTAATGAATGTATTCAAGTTTGTATATTTCCAGGAATTAAAATCTTACCAATAGATTCACAATTGATATTCACACTAAGCAAGCTCCTTTCATTGACAATCAGTAAATACAACCTTCATTTATGAGATACCAAGAACAGCAGATGCTGGAGTCACAGTGTGGGCCTGGAGGAACACAGCAGGGCAGCAGAGAAGTTCTAAAGAAAAGGTCTCGATCCAAAACATTGGCTTTCCTACTCCTCTGATGTTGCCTGACCTGCTGTGTTCCTCCAGCTCCACATTGTGTCAACAATCTTGATTAATGCTGTACCAAGAAATAAATTTGGGGGAAGATAGGACAGCAACACTAACAATCATTCCTATAAAGAGCACCCAGATAAAACAAGCCAAATGGCCCCTTCTACTACTGCAGCAGTTCTATGATTTGTGCCTGCAAAGTGCGCGTGGCACAGTGATCAGATTAGAGTAGCAAATACATTGCGTGAAAAACCTGGTGTTTTCATGCTCCAGTGATGGTGCAGGTGGAGATGCCTTTGAGATATTAAAAGAGGCTCGGATGAGATAGTAGGAACTACAGATGCTGGAGAATCTGAGATAACAACGTGTACAGCTGGATGAGCACAGGTCAAGCAGAGGAGCACGAAGGCTGATGCTTCAATCCTTTTCTGAGGAAGGGTCTAGGCCTGAAGCTTCAGCGTTCCTGCTCCTCTGATGCTGCAGATGCTTAGCCTGCTGTGCTCATCCAGCTCCACACCTTGTTTTGGGTAACAATTAGACAGATTTCCAGGGGACAAAAAGAAACTGCACTGCAAGTTACAGAATTGATGATTATTGGCTATCAATCCACATTTACAAAAATAAATCGCAACATAATTTTAAAAAAAGAGGCAAGATTTGGGATCAACACATGAAAGAAATACCCAAATTAGAAGTCATGGCTTTGCAGAATACTTCTACTGCACAAGAAAAACTGAAGAATTACCAAATTATGTGTTTGCGTAACAAAGTGCAACCATACTTAAGGCATGTGACATACCCCAGAACTTAAAGAACGCACACAATCATATAAGTCATTGAATATTTACAAAGAGCAGCTTTTCCTTAAGTATATGGTGATTAATAAAGTTATAACTTAAATACCACGGTCTATCTGGAGATCCCAGTGGGCTATAGGCAGTCACTACAATGCCATTTGAATGGCAATAGGAAATCAGATCTTCTTGAGTCAGGTAAGGGTGGCATTCAATCTATTAAAGCAACCAGAACAAGAAAAAGCTTCAGTAGGTCACTGACGCAGTTTTACTGAAAGAAACATTGCAGGCTGAGTGTTATTTAGGAAGCTGTAGTTTAAAAACAAAATCTGTAATCCAATATTTAATTGTCTCATCACCTGATTGACTGCTGGTTTGTGTTTCAGATTTGGTTTATTAAGGATCCGACCAATCTGCTCTTCATTAAAGTTGGACAGTCCAATAGCTCTAACCAATCCTTCATCAACTAAATCTTCCATACCCTGGTGAAAGTTATACAGTTCTTAGAAGTGATAATAATACCCAATTAACAAAGGAATCTCTACGGTACATTTAAAAAGTACAGGTAAAGTTAATGGATCAGCTTTTTTGGGGATGGGCAGAAGGGATATTTAAAATGAGCGTTAAATGAACTTGAAAGGAATAAAAGCATCTCTAGGTATTCTTATTTCTTCATTTCAAAATCACAATATACTTTTTTCCCCCAATTTTGAAAGCTGAATTTTCATTTAATATGAAACCTGAGAATTAAGTTTAAGACTTACCTCCCAGGTGTCAAGAAAATCAGTGTCACTTGGTATAATCAAGTCATTCTCATCCAAAGGAAGGTTCTCACCACCAGCCTTAAAAGAGATGTTTAAACATAATTTAAAACTACAAGCCTGATATTTACCAGAGAACAGAAACTCTAGTGCAGGAATGAAAGGGTGCCAACTATGATATGACAAAAGTTGGTGAGTGGAAGAGAAAGATTTATTTATTAGCAAACACATGAATTTTGTATATGCCACAAATCAACCAACAGATCTTACTTCTACAATATTTTCAGAACTGATATGATCCTTAAGATGAGATAATGGGAACTGCAGATACTGGAGAAGGATCTAGGCCTGAACCGTCAGCTTTTGTGCTCCTTAGATGCTGCTTGACCTGCTGTGTTCATCCAGCTCCACACTGATCTTTTAGATTTGTGGGACAAAACTTTAAAGAGATATCTAGAACACTCGCTGATCGGGATACAGGTTTTTTGTGCTCCTCCCAAACTCCCCCAGTCACATACTGTTTTGTGGTATGCCACTGTAGTCCATAATATTCATTCAACCTTCCTTCTGCTTCAACTGGTAGTTATGATTGCAGCTGATGGAACTACTGGACAAGTCAGATCCCACAATAAAATCTGGCTTGACAAATCTTTCAGCTTTTACTATTTCAGCGAATGACCACCATACTAACTGAAAGTCACAGGCCAACAGATTTTCTTACAGAACAGAAGCTCATTACACAAAAGGCAACAAGAAACCATGATGCCTAGATACACACCAACAGAAGCAAAATGTCTTGATGCATTCAGCAAACAGACTTCAATTTATTCCCCAAGACCATTTTACAGAAATTCAAGTCCAGAGGAATTATGTCTCCACAAATACTGAAGTTTGTGGTAACCAGAGAATCAGCCACAATCTCCTACAGGCAGTGGGAAAGCAGCTCAATTCTGCCAGCTGGTTCCCTGAGCAGAATGCCTCAGTCACCAGAACTTGCTAAAAGCAGGTGAACAAGACTCTTGGTAACATCTTTTCAGGTGTACAGATATAGCTATCACATCCCAGACATTAATGGGTTGCAGTGTATTTCTGCACAAAAAGTTCATGAACGTTCAGGATAAGGAGCTCGACTGCACACAACAGGCTTATACCTATAGGTCACAAGGTATGCCAAGATCTAATAGTGTAGCATTCATATTCCCTTCCTTTAGCCATCCCAGTTAAACCGATAGACTTTATACCAAGGGCCCGACTCAACCAGGGTACACAAGTGTATACTACCAGCATTCACTAACTTTAATGGTTTGATATGCTCAATATTGTTTACATTAACAAGCATCTTGCTGCTCCCAAGTGAGAAAGTTGTTTCAACATCTAGAACTCCATTCAAAATTGAATCAATGCATTTTTACCACAGCCCATGTTGGTCAGGGCCACACAATCTTACTATTTTCCTCTACTTTGATTTCCAGAAGATCTTCCAAGAGGTGCTGCAATGGAAGGCTGCTAAATAAGAGCTCAGACCTCTAGGCAAGATCCTGGCAAGGATAGAGGATTGGCTGATTGACTGACTGCAGAGAGCAGGGAACATGGATGGCAACCAGTGACTAGGGACCACAACTAAATTACCTTCTTCATTAATGATCTAGCTGAAGGAACTGATGACACAAAAGGTAGGTCAGAAGGCTGCCACTAAAGAAATGGTAGATGGATTTCAAAGAGGGGCCTTGAGAGATTATGCTTTTTGACAGGCAATGCCTCTATTCTGCCTATTTTCTAATAAGGGGCAAGAGCTTCAGAGATGTGAAGTACAAAGACACTTAAGGAATCTTCCTTCGGGATTCTAAAAAGTAAACATGCACGTGCAGCTAGCAGTTAGGAAGGCAACATCAACATTCATTTCACATGGAGGGGAATACAATAGCAACAGTGAACTGCTGAAGCTGCATCTGGCTCAGGTTAGACCATATTCAGAAACTGAGCAGTTGTGGGCTCTGTATCTAGAGAAGTGGTGTGGCACCTGACGATGTCCAGAGGTGGCTCACAAAAAAACATCGTGGGGATGAAGAGCTTGTCATGAGAAACAATTGAGGACCCTGGGTCTGTACCCCCTGGAGTTTAGAAGGATAAGTGGCGGCGGCAGCAGTGGGTGGGTGATCGCACTGAACTCAATACTAAGAGGTCTGGATAGAGTGGGACAAAAACAGAAATTGCTGGAAAAGCTCAGCAGGTCTGACAGCATCTGTGAAGAAAAAAATCCCAAGTTAGCGTTTCAGGTCTGGTGACCCTTCCTCAAAACTATTCCAGCCAGTCTGAAGAAAGGTCACCAAACCCAAATTGATACCTTGGATTTTTCTTCTTCACTGATGCAGCCAGACCTGCTGAGCTTTTCCAGCAATTTCTGTTTTGTTCCTTATTTACAGCAACAACAGTTCTGATTTTACTGGATAGAGTGGACCACGAGATGTTGCTTCCACTAGGAGACTAGGCCCTGACGGCACAGCCTCAAAATGAACTGATCTGTGGAGGAATTTCTTGAATCTATGGATCTCTGATGCAAAAGGCAACGGCTCCCAAGTCGGGTGTATTTAAGACGCAAATAGATTATGGGGAGAAGACAGGACAATGGGGGGGGAGAAACATATCAGCCATGATCAAGTTGTGGAGCAGACTCAATAGGCCCAATGTTCAATTCTGCTCCTATACCTTGAGGTCAAGACAGATCACAACTTCCATATTTCTCCCTTAACCCCTACTATTTAGTTTAAATAATTTCTTCACCCTAGTTATGCAAGCTGGGGCTGAAGGGAATCCTGGCAGAGGATTTTGGAAAAGCAAGGCCTGGTTAAGGGTAGTCAACATGGCTTTGTGCACAGGAAATCATCTCATGAACTTGGCTGAGTTTTTTGAAGTAGTAACAGAGGATTCATGAGAGCAGGATGTTATAACATGATATAAATGGACTTCAGTAAGGTGTTCGACAAGGTTCCTAGTGGTAGGCTGATTAGCAAGGGTAGATCATGTGGAATACAGGGAGAACTAGCCATTTGGATACTGGCTCCAAGGTAGAAGATGGAGGGTGGTGATGGAGGGTTGCTTTTCAGACTGAAGGCCTGTGACCATGCCACAAAGAAGAGTGCTGGGTCCACTGCATTGTGTTATTTATACAAATGAATTGTATGTGAACATAGGAAATATAGTTAGCAAATTTGCAGACCTCAAAATTGAAGGTGTAGTGAATAGCTACAGTTACTTCAGTTCAATAGGACATTGATCAGATGGCCCAGTGGGCCATGGGTGAGGTGCTACACTTGGGAAAGGCAAATCAGAGCAGGACTTGTATGCTTAATGGTAACATCTTAGGGAGTGGAGCTGAACAAAAAGAGACCCTAGAGTACAGGTTCATAGTTCCTTGGAAGAGTTGTCCAGGAATACAGAATAGTCTGGTATGCATAAAAAAATGTTGTCTGATCAGCTGAGTGTTTCCTGAGTGTTAGGTGCATTAAGTACTGTACAGAGACTTTAATTCCATCTTATCTTCCTTAGCATTGCTGTTTTCCTTCACTTGAAAGATCTCCTGATTTAACTCAGCTCCTTCTCCATTTTTCCTTGTTGTGCCTGCATATTTGCCTTTATTAGTCAGAACATTAAGCGTAGGAGTTGGGAGGTCATGCTGCAGTTGCATAGGACACTGGTTAGTCCACTTATGGACTACTGCATTGAGTTCTGGTCCCCTTGCTGTATTAAGGATATTGCAAAACTTCTGAACCCTTTCAAGAATTTGCCAGGGTTTCTTTTTGGCGGGCGGGCGGGCAGCTTTGAGCTACAGGGAGGAGCTGAATGGACAGGGGCTATTTTCCCTGGAGCGTCACAGGTTGAAGGGTGACTTTTAGAGATTTAAGAAGCATGGATAGTGAGTAGCATGGTCTTTTGCCTGGGATAGGGGAGTCCAAAGCTAGAAGACAAAGATTTAAAAGGGACCAAAAAAAGGCATCTTTTTCTACAAAGGGACTGCACATACAGAATGAGCTGCCAGAGGTGGAGGAGGAGACTGGGGTGGGGTATAATTACAACCTTTAAAGAGGCATGTGGACTCGTACATGAATAAGAAGGGTTGAGGGGGATATGGGCTGAATGCTGGCAAATGGGATTAGATTAACATAGGTTATCTGGTCGGCATGGATCAGTTGGACCAGAGGCTGTGTTGTCCAGCTATGACTATATTACAAAAGAGCACATACAGTCCCTTCTTTCCTCATTACTAATGCCTGTGCCACACACACTAGAATGGAGATATCAGCAAGCACAACTGACTTCAAATTTACTGGACAACTGCAGAGGCTCACACTTGCCTCTGGGTCCCCTTAAACACCTCGTTCAGTCACTCAGATAGCAAGAACTGCAGATGCTGGCGTCAGAGACAGTATGGAACCAGAAGAACACTTAGGCCAGGCTGCACCAAAAGACCAGAAAAATTGATGTTTCAGGTCAGGACCCAAAAAGTGAATTATGAGGAACTGAAGAAGTTGCAGGTACAATGAGGAGAAATGGAGAAGGAACTTGAGTTAAGTCAGGAGGTCTTTCACCTTGAGGAAAACTGCAATGCTAAGGAAGGTAAGATGGAATTAAAGTCTCTATACAATATTTAACCCACGTAATACTCAGGAAACATTCAGCTGGTCAGGCAATGTTTTATGCACGTAGTACTCAGGGAAATGCTCAGCAGGTCAGACAGTATCTGGAGTACTTAATTCAGGGTAAACTCAGGGAATTAGCTGTTCAGATGGTATCTGGAGTATCTTACTATGTTATCCCTTGCTTGGTAATGATTTGGGAGTTAGGAGAACCTAAAGAGAGAAGACGTCCATAGTGGCAGTTCTAGTTGGTCAGACTTGGAACAATATGTTTGTGGGGGAAAATGTCTAACTTCCATGGGCAAGCCTTCATTGTAATGTGCCACATTGATTTCACTGGAGCTTGTGTGTATACTTATGCTTGCAGGCAATGAGCCAGGACTTAACCTCAGAAATGCTGCAACTCTGCCTCAGTGCCAGTGTGTCTGTACCTGAAGGTTTCCCATCCTGCCAGGGCAAGTTAATAGCTTTTCTCAAGTGGCTGTGGGTGATTCCCACGTGATAGCTGAGCCTACCCTGTTGCCAGAAACAGTTCTGTGGTGGTGGAAACAGGTCTCACCTGAAAGGAAGATTTCATTTTGTTTACATCAGCTGGGACTAGCCTTCCCTCTAAAAAGAATACCTTCTTTATCCAGTGGTGTAATCCATTATTAGAATTAGATTTCACTGTCACGAATACTCAAGTACAGGAGTACTGTGAAAAAGTTTACAAGTCGCCATTCAAGGTATCATCTTAGGTTCAAGTACCTGGGTACAAACTCTTAGGTTAAAAAAAAGTAGAAAAACAACAAGTTAAAAGTTCATGTTATAGTTAGTCAGTATAAAGCAGTAGCATTCAAAAAGCACCTGGACAAATACATAAATAAGGGAATGGAGGGGCATGGATCCTACAAGTCAAGACGGTTTTAGGATGAAAGAGCAAAATGTATCAGCACAGACTTGGAGACCTAAAGGGCCTGTTCCCATGCTGCTTTGGTTTTTTTGGTTCTAAGTTATAGTTAAAAATTACAGTCCTTCTTTAACAATGGGCCTACAGTCACTTCACATTACCTTTCAGCGAAATTGAGATATCAAGCCCTCGTCACTCCATGCTACCATCTTGCTGCTGAATGCCATCCCCTCTCCCCTGCTTTGGCAATCTAATGACCTCTGTGCTGCTGTCTCATTGTCAGTCATCACACCACAGGCTGCTCTAGACCTGCTCCAGTGCCATTCTGACCTCCCAACTGCTTCCATGATGCTGCCAATCACCAGAGTTCTGCCCAGGCACACCAACCACGACATTGCCAATTGGCAAAGTCAGGAGTATGCAGGCCCAAAATGTGATGCTAATGTCTAGGTCCTACTCTAAGGTAGGAAATATTCAGAAGGGACTTCCCAATGCCACACTGGCATAACAATCACTGAGGCACCAAGTTAAGCCAATTCTATGAGAAAGGCACCTTATCAAGTGCCTACTCCAAGTCCAGATATACTATATCTCCAGGATCCCCATTATCCACCTGACTTGTTACATCTTCAGAGAACCCTAGCAGGTTGGTCGAGCATGGTTCGTCCTTTGTGAGGCCGCACTGGCTCTGATGGGTTTTGGCTATGTCCTCTTCTTGATTCCTTGGTGGTGGATTCTGGCAGCTTCCTGATGACAGTTGCTAGATAGAGTAGGCTGCAGTTTCCTCCTTTCTGGGTGGGGTGTCGTGGGATCTTCAAAGATAGGGAGCTGATGTTGCAAGTCAAGAGGCAAGGTTGGAGGTTGCCAGGGAGGGGCTCGGCATGTCTGGCAGGGGGTTAGTGGGCAGATCCAGTGACCCTTCTTTGGAAAGTTTGAAGCGTTGGCTCTGCTTTCTCCCTCCTCAGATGCTGCCTGATCCACTGAGTTTCTCCAGCAGTTTCAGTTTTGGGTTTCCAGCATCTGCAGTTCCTTGTTTTCCTCTGGGGATCCCATGACCCCTTGTTCAGAAAGGAGAGGGAGGAAACTACAGTTTAGTTGGTTTGACAGGTGTCATTGGAAGATTGTTGGAGTAGTAGTAGCAAGACATTTTGAATACTGAGTCCATCAGGGCCAGCATGGTTTCACGGGGAATGGGTCATGTTTGATTGGTTGTGGGAGTTCTTTGAAGATGAAACAAGCCAGGAAGGCAACCAGCGACTACTGCTGTTCCACAACAGTCAGTGTTGGGGCCACAACTTTTCATTCTATACATTAATGATCTAGATGGAAAAACCGAGGGCATTCTGGCTAAGTGTGCAGATGACAAAGACAGGCAGAGAGGTGATGACACTCTGACACGGAGAAGATCTGCATAACTGCAGTCACTGCTTCCAGATGGTGGTTTGCGGAGGAGCTGTCGTCAAGCGAACTCCCATTTGGAAATAAGTGGCATATTAGCAAGAGGCAACAAGGTTGTGTTAAGGGGAGGCTGTGACTCATTTACTTGGTTGAGTTTTTTTGGAGTGAGTGATGTACAGCAACAGATGTTATCTACATGACCTTCAATAAGGCCTTTGAGAAGGTCGCTCATGGCAAGACAATACAGAAGGTAAAGGTGCACGGGGTCAGAGGCAAGCTTGCAAGATGGATAAAAAACTGCCTGTCATGGAAGACAGAGGGTAGCAGTGGAAGGGTATGTTTCTGAATGGAGGGCTATGACTAATGGTGTTCCTCAGGGACCAATGTTGGGATCTTTGCTATATATGCATATATAAAATTGATTTAGAGGAAACGTGTGACTAGTCTGATTAGTAGTTTGCCAATGACAGACTGGCGGAATTGCAGATAGTAAGGAGGACTGTCAAAGTATACAAGCTGGATATAGATCAGTTAGCAACTTGGGCAGCAAGATAGCAGATAAGAGTTTAATCTGTAAAAATGTGACAATGCATTTTGGAAGGTCTAATCCAGATGGAAAATATACAGTAAATGGCAGAGCCCTTCAGAATACTGATAGGGAGAAGCTTTATCCCACTAAGACCATCCGTTTAAGGTGCAAGGAGCAAAGTTTAAAGGTAATGTCCAAGGCAATTTTTTTTAAAAACCAGAGGGTCGTGGGTGCCTGGAACTCTCAGCCGCTGGGGATAGTGGAAGCAGATACAATAATGATTTTAAAGGACGTCTTGACAAATGAATGAATAGGATGTGAATATAGGAACACAGTCCCCAGAGGGGTTGAGGGGTTTTTGTGACGGGCAGCCAGTTGGTGCAGGCTTGGAGGATCAAAACGGCCTGTTCATGTGCTGTAATTTTCTTTGTTCTTGTTCAAATAGGGAGTGGGAAGGGAGCTGGGAAATAAATAAAAGGAGAGGTGGAGTTGGGGAAGGTAGGAACCTTCCGTAGCAAGTGCTTCACCTGCCCTTTTATCGCCCCGCACACCTCCCCCTCCACCTCCATTCAAGACCCAAAACAAACCTTTCATATCAGAGGTTCACTGTACATCCGTCAACTTGGTCTTTTGTAACTGCTGCTCCCAATGTGACCTCTACGGTGAGACCAAGCATAGACTCAGACCGTTTTGTAGAGCATCTGCACTCAATGTGAGAAACACCAACCATTTGCTTCCCCTCCCACTCCCACAGTAACATTCCATCCTAGGCCTTCTCCACTGTCACAATAACACCAACAGCAAACTGGAAGATCAACACCTCATGTTCCTCCTTGGGAGCCTAAAGCCCCATGGCCTAAACATGGCATTCACCAGTTTTAAAATCTCCCCACCCCCAGCCTCATCCCTATCCAACCCTCCCTCTCATCCCCATCTCCTTGACCTGACAACCTGTCCATCTTCTCTCTCTCTCAGCTATCAATCCCACCCATTCTACAGACCAATCCCACCACTCCCTACCTACACTCACCTATCACCAACCAAATCTACGTTCCCCTGCTCCACTCCTATTTGTTTCCCAGCTCCCTGTCCCCTCTCAATTTCCTAAGGGCCCTGACTTGAAACATCAACTTTACTGCTCCTCTGGCACTGCCAGACCTGCTGTATTCCTCCAGCTCTACAATGTTGTCTCTATTCAATCACATATTGCTGACCCTGACTATTGATTTATTCGAAGGTGACATGACTGTCTGCTGGTACAGATTCCAAGTAACCTTTACCTTGCCTGATTCAGTGGTTGATAGTTCAGCCTCCCACACAAATTCTGAGCTGAAGCTGCTTGCCTTCAAACACTTCATTCAGATGGATTTGCCTGGGTGACAATTGTATCCAGGAGCTAGAACCTGATGCCAATATAAAAATTTACTATCAATTTGTGTTCTATTTTAAAAGTTAACAGTAGAACACACTTTTACCAGATAATCTCAAAACAGCTAAGTCTTTTCCCAGCAGGGGACCACATACCAATTCTTGCATAGCAAAAAGTAGAAAAGCAAGAGGAATCAAATTTTCTTCCGGCCTTCAAGCTCTATGTGTTTGCACTTGGGATTTTTCTGCTGCAATTCACTATCTTTGACGGCACTGAAGAAACCTACCTTGCGAGCCAACTAATCATGGGCTAGAGAAGGCAGATTCAACCAGTTAAACTCTCTCTTTTATGAGAGCTATCCTGTCTAAGCAGCAAGCTAGCTAACGGTTTATTACAGGTGAAATGAAACATGCAAAAATTAAGTTTCCCCACTCACCAAACTGAAGTTTGCACTCAGTTTCCTCAGCAAATAATGCCCGAAGACTCTCCAAATTCAATGTACTGTCTCTTTAGGAGGTTAGGAGATCAAAAATCATAACTGTTACAGGTAGTTACTCAACCCATCATATTTGCACAAACTGAGCATTTCACTTAAGGCCATTCTCCTGCCTTCTCCCATAACCCTACACATTGTTCTTTGAAATGGTACAGGCTAATTCCCTTTGAATGCTTTGACTGAATGGAAGCAGACTCGTCGCACGAAAGCTTCATACCATTTTACTTTTCTTGCCAATTATCTTAAATCTTGGCACTTTCGTTTCATGTGAAATTTTTCTCCCTTTCTATTCTATCCACACATTACATTTAAAACCTTCATATTTCTTCAACTGTTACAGGCGCAGTATGACCCTTTAGTAGTTCACCACCTTGCTCACTCGTGTCACTACACGTCCACTTTACGATAGTCATTTAAGTTCCCTCCCAGAGTATATTCAGTGACGTTACCATCCTGAATGCTTCCTCAAACATGGAGGACAGTAGGTCATAGCCAGAATGGTGCACCCCCCACCCACCCACATTCAACTTGATGCTGACAGACATCCTTTGATACTGAAGCAATGTTGAGGAGCTCCTGGACAATTTCTGCCTGACTACGACAATGCTACAAACCTCTGGAGAGACAGGACATGCTCAGATGATAACAGTAGCATCTGTAACACTGAAAGGTATGATTCCCAAGTTCAACTGTCAGGCTTTCACCGGATTAATCTGTAGGATAGCTCTCCCAATTTAGGCTCAAGCCCCCAACTGTTAGTATGAAGAGTTGCGCACGATCACCAAGGACGTGCATGCTGCTGTCTTTTTCTGTGCATTTTCTAGGTGGTCTGTCAGGTTTCATTCCTTGAGACTTCACAGCAGTTAAGATACAATGGAAAAGTTTGCTTAGACCATTTCAAAGGGTGACTAAAAATCCCTCTGGTGTCAATCTGGAGTCACATTCAAGTCAGGTGGGAGAGAAGCTGGCAGACTTTCCTTCTATGTAGGATGTTAGTAAGCCAGATGAGCCTTTACAACAATCAAATACAGTAATCATGGTTAACATTAAACTAGATCCTAATTCTCATGTTCTGCAAACTTAACTCAAATTTCACCAGTCATTATCCCTATAGCATTAGTCTGGATATCAGGATTACCTGTTCCATTACATCATTGCCTCCCCTTAGTTTCAATTTATCTGAGCAAGTTAGCTTGGACCTGGTGTGCATTTTGAAGCTCACTGACATTAAAAGCAAAGTAACAGTTAAGACAGTCAAACCAAAATAATGCGGATTTCATCATCCATATAGAATGGGGTTTAGCCTCAGTATGGATTTCATGAGGGAAATAAAAATAAATCCAGAAAATTTGCACCAGTTTATAGCTGGTAGGAGAATCTAGTATTTTTTTTAACTAAAAAGTCATGCAGCCAAAGGAAAGCAGCCTATAAATAATCCTGAAACCAAACCCAGGAGAAGTATCTACACAAGGGATAGTGGATGGAAGTTATACCTCTGAAAATGGCTGTAACTGAGGAGAATTAATGTAATAATAATTAAATGGTTACATACTTATGGATGGTCTGATAGAGGCAAATAACTAAGATATAAAAGAAAATTTTCGGAGAGAAAGTATTTTAAAAAGTACAATGAATAGTTAGCAATCATACTGTCAAGCTACTAGTGGTTTTCCTGTTTAAGTCATAACATGTGATAACATTGGTTCTTGTTGGAAAATTGTGGCGTTCTTCTGCTGGTCAAAGAAAGATGTTTGTCTTTCATTTTACATGTTACAATACCCAACATGATTTAATACATGCTTAAAGAGTGCCCCTTAAGTGAAACAGGGTTGAAGAAACTCCACCCACCAGCAGCCCAACATTCCTTTAAATCAAATCACTATTATAAACAACCCAGTGAATATTTGAGCACTAAAGTATATTACTTCAGAAGAAATAACCTAAGTGTAATTAAGGTAAGAGGCAAAGACAAAGTCATACGAATATATCCTGGTTAGATGATTTACCTTGAATCCCATAGGCCAGTGGATAAGATAGAGGTCCAAATATTCCAGATTCAGGTCAGACAAGGTTTTAGAACATGCCTCCTTCACTTTATCTTTTGCATGAAAGGTGCACCAGAGCTAAGGGAATAACAAGTTAGAACAGAATGTCAAGATCAAAGCACCAAAAATAAGCTATCCTGTTAATCTTCTCCCAGACAACTCATTTTTCTCTCTAAAGCAGGGAATTTCTAACAGGTGTCGATACTTTGAAGAGTTTAAAAATGGACTGAAATTCAATGGCGATAAGTAAAATAAATCTTCTTTTCACTTCTAAAGCTAAATGCACTTCTCTTTTTATAAGTTATTCAGTAGGATTTTGGTGCCACTAGCAAGTCTGACATTTGTTGGCCGTCTCTGCTGGAAGACTAGAGCTAACATGGTGCCACTATTTAAGACAGGTGATGAAGAAAAGCCAGGAACTATAGACCAGTAAGCCTGACATTGGTGGCAAGTCGTCAGAAGGAATCCTGAAGGTCAGAGTTTACAGGTATTTGGAAAGACAAGGGAAAGATTAGGGATGGGCAACATGGTTGTGTGCGTGGGAAATCACATCTCACTAACTTGATTGAGTTTTTTGTAGTAAAGAAGAGGATTCAGTGCAGTGTAGTGATCTACGTGGACTAAGTGCCTCATGACAGACTGGTTAGAACATATGGGAATACAGGTAGAACTAGCCATTTGGATACAGAACTAGCTTAGAAGTAAAAGACAGTAGTGATGGAGGGTTGCTCTTGGACTGGAGGCCTTTGGCCAGCTATGTGCCAAGAGGATCTGCGCTGGGTTCACTGCTTTTCATCTTTTATATGTGCAATATGGATGTAAAAATAGGAGGTTAAGTTATTAAGTTTGCGGATAACATCAAAATTGGAAGTGTAGTGGGCAACTAAGAGGGTTACTTCAGAGTATCATGCGATCTTGCATCGGAGTGGCAAATGTGAGGTGCTACATTTTGGAAAGGCAAGTCTGGGCAGGACATACAGTTAAGTGCAAGGTCCTGGGGAGTGTTGCTGAATGAAGAGACCTCGGATGCAGGTTCATAGCTTGTTCAAAGTGAGTTCCAGGTAGATAGCAACAGAAAGGAGTTTGGTACTGTTTTCTTCATTGGCCAGTACATCGGCTTCTGGAATTGGGATGTCATGTTGTGGGTCCACAGTACCTGGTTAGACCACTTTCAGAATACTGTATGCAATTTTGGTTTCCCTGCTGTAGGAAGGATGATGTGAAACTTGATAGGGTTCAGTAAAGATTTAAAGGAGGTTGCCAGCATTGAAGTGTTTGAGCTATAGGGAGAGGCTGTAGAGAGTGGGGCTATCTTCCCTGGAGCAGAGGCTGAAGGGTGACATAATGGAGGTTTTATAAAATCATGGAGGGGCATGGATAGGATTCAATAGACAAGGTCCTTTCCCCAGATGGTGGTGGAAGAGGAGAAAAAAGTCCAAAACTGGAAGGCATAGGTTTATGGTGAAAGGGGTAAGATTAAAAAGGCACCTAAGGGGCAACCTCTTCCACACAGATGGTGGTGCGTGTGTGAAATGAGTTGCCAGAGAAAGTGGAAGAGGCTCGTACAACTACAACATTTAAAAAGGGCATATGGATGCATGTATGAAGGTTTGAGGGGGATATGGGACAAATGCTAGCAAATGGGAATAGATTAATTTAGGATATTAATCAGTGTGGATCACAGAATCCCAAGTGTTGAGCCAAAGGGCCTGACCACAAGTCCACACCAACCCACACAGCATCCCATCTAGACCCATTCAACTAAGCTACACACCTGAGCACAATCAGCAATTTAACATGGCCAATTCACCCCAACCTGCACATCTGAGTGCGGGAGGAAACCCACACATACATGGGGAGAATGGGAAAACTCCACACAGATAGCTGTCATGGGTGGAGTTGAACACAGGGCCCTGGTGCTGCGAGGCAGTTGTGCTAACCACTGAGCAGGTGAGTGAAGGGTCTGCTTCTGTGTTGTACATCTGATTCTACAACTACTACTCAGACTTTTTTTTGAACTAGTGCAGCTCAGAGCGTAGGTACACCCGCAACGTTAAGGTTACCAATACAAAATTTCATAAGCAAAAAAGTAACCAATGAAGGACGACCAGATAATTTGAATCAGAATGGGGTGTGTTTTACAGGGGTACTTGCAAGTGGTCATATTCCCAGATACCTGATGTCCCAGCAAAATAAAAAACTAATTAACAGTCTCATAATGACCACGAAACCATTATCAATCGTTGCAAAAAACTACAGCTGGATCACCAAAGTCCCTTTACTGAAGGAAACTGCCATACTTGTCTGGCCTACATATGACTCCAAACCCAAATTAAGTGTGGTTGACTGTTAACTAACTTCAGGGATGGGCAACAAATGCTTGCCCAGCCAATGATACCAACAGCCTATCTTTACACCTGCCACCTTTATCCTTTCAGATAGTACTGGCCACAAGTTTGAAAGATGCTGTTTGGACGGTATTGGTGGGAGTTACTGCAATGCATTTTGTGTATACATGCTGCTGCTATTGTGCATTGTGGAGGAGAGAATTAGTGTTTAAGTTTGTGAATAATTTTCAAAGCTCTCCATTTTACCTTACTGACAATGAAAAGGTCTTCACGCTTTACACTCCCTTCCTTAATTTTCTGGTGTATGCCTTCACCCACTTCCTTCTCATTCTCATAAACGTATGCACCATCAATGTGACGATATCCTGTGGCAATGGCCTCCTTCACTGCTTCAGCCACTTGACCTTTTGGGGACTGAACAAAGCATTTGTCAAAACCAAACTAAAAGCAAAGTCTATCAAGAACAGAAGTGAACGATTAAGACTTAATCCTTCCCATTACTTTACAATGGTCTCTCTTTCTCAGGATAATGCCTGTTCACACTCAGCATACTTCACCTGAAAACATGCAATTTTCTCTACAAAGGCCTCTGTGTAGATTCCATACATGACAAATTTTCATTGAATTATCACCCTACATTGTGATTGGAACCATGTGGTTCTTGATTGCAGTTGTTACACAGGGCCCAATCAGGAAGCCCAGCTGACAAATTAATCGGCAGTTTAGAATCTTCTCAGCCCCGAGGATTGACTCCAAGCTGGCTAGCCACAGCCGGTGTACCCTGTACAAATAAACTGTGACTTAGTGACAGAATACCAGCCTCTGTGCAGTTATTTTAGTGGTAATGAGACTAGGATGCTGACAAACTTGCACCAGCAGGGACAAAAATTGCCACATTTGTGGGAATGGCCAAATAAACTTGGACTTAGTTAAGTCTTGACTGAGCCCATGAAAGGACTGGCATAACGTTCCTGGTCATTATAGATGCCTATTCAAATGGTTGGACACACAAAGTTCACTTGGCATACAAGGATGACTGAGAAGCTGCAAACATTGTCTGCAATACATGTATTCCCATAAATATACAATAGGACCTCAATTACCAGCAGGGAATTTGAGTATTTTCTAAACTAAGGCAGCTCCATACCAGCTACCATCCAAAGATCTACCAAAAATGAGCATTCTAAAATGGTAAAATCAGCCTACAAAATCATTTGATACTAAATTGTCCTAGTTCTTGTTTGATTATAGGACCACCCCTAGCAACAGGGATAACTTCAGTGTTGCTAATGGAGAGAAGACTTTACACCAGGTTAACTTGAGACTTCCAGACCTGGGGTGGGGTTTACCAGCAGGAATGCTGATGCTTGCCACATGCCTCCTGAGAAGGAGATGACTTAATTTAGGAGATGAAGCAAGCCCATAACTTGATGCAGATGAACAAATGTGTGGATCAGCTGAAAGCTGTTAACCTTGCAAACCAGGCAACAGCAAAACATACCTGGCACTTCAGAACAGCCAGACAGCCCGTCAGAAAACACAGGCTCTCCCCTCCATCTAGTGTCGAGGGGACCTCTGAGTCCAAGATAGGTACATCCTCGACACCATTACCACAGGAACAGGAAGGCATCCTGAGATGTTCCGGATACAAGAGGCAGGCCACAGTCTGGTAGATGCCACCATGTCAGTGTCTGAGTCAGTGGAACTGGACCTGGGGCACATCTTGCAGGAAAAGCTGCACAATGAGGACCAGGTCTATGTCCCCATAGTGGAGATGTAATGCTTGGAACCAGGTGGATTTTGTTGACAAGATCCTTGATTGTTAACCTGGGCCAATCCCAATCAGGAGCATAGCTGACCGATACTATCAGTGGATTAAGTTCTCACTTCTGGGGACTGACTTTGGGCTGGCTGGCCACACCCAGTGTACTGTGCACAAGTAAATAAAGGACAACTTGATGGGATACTGGCCTCTGCAGTTATTTCACCCTGTATGTTTCTTACAGACCAGAAAGATCTGTTAAACTTGCCCACCTCTCTTTTGGTCTAAACACCACTGTCAGCATTCGTAAATCCACCTTTCTCCTACTCTTCATCTGTCCATACATTCTTTTCTCTACACGCATTTGAACAATTCCGAAAGATGTTCAATTATTCAGTTTGCAATGCTAGTGCCATATCTCCACAAATGCTTCACTCCAACTCAGTCATCCACTTCAGCTTTGCATTAGACTCAACTGTATTCTCATCATCCCACTCATTGTCGATTTCAGCCTGATTGCAAGCACCCTGTTTTGAAGATATAATTCCTAACCTATACATTCATCCCTCAAATGCATCATTCCAATGTAAGTTTTCTATTTCTCTCTCAGCAAGAAAAGTTAGAAAAATGACCAGGGTCACATTGTGTCTTCAGATTCATTTACTGAATGAACACAAATTATTAATTTACCAAGTTTTCAAACTGACCTAGCTCTTGCTCATTTAAAGCCCAAGACATACTGTTCTGAAGGGGGTTTTGAACATCTGGAATGGATGTTAGAGCCAGTGTGAAAGCCAATGGCTAGATAAAACTGCTTCAGGGAAATGTATCTGGAATAAGCTGAAAATCTATATCCTTGGTCCTTTCCTCAAACAGATCCCTCAGGATTAATTTCCTATCATTCAATGGCCACTTTCAGCTCTTCCACCTCACACCTACACATGGGCTGTAAATCCAAAAGCAAACAAGTTCAATTTTTTTCTTCACCCCTCCCTGCCAACTGATCCAAAGAGGGTGAAATTAAAGCAGAAAATGTTGGAATTATTCCACTATCTCCACCTATGAAAGAGATCAGAATTTGTGATCAGATGATGATCTGATAGTCCTTTGCACTCACACAAAGATTTAGCATAATCTGCTGAAAATACCCAGCACGGTTTCATTCTTATTTTAGGATTTCTAGCAACTGCAGTATTCTGTAGTTTTAGCAGAATGACCAAGATACACATTTAGATACCAATAAATTCCACTCCCTTGTTACACCATTCCAGCCCGCTTCTTCAGGATAGATAAAATCAAAATACCAGGATTCCTAGGATGGTAGGGCTGATGATGACAAACTTGAGCCGTTAGAAGAATGAAAGGAATACCAAAGAAAACTAGAAATATAACAGGGCTAGACTGGGCAAACACAAAAGGACACTCCTAATGACTGAAGGGTCACAGCCTATGAATGCAGGATAAGCCATTTATTAATGATTTTACAAGAAATTCCATCACACAGAGCAGTGAAACTGTGGAATTCTGACAAAGTGGCTGAAGTCAAAACATTAGATTGTTTTCAAGGAGTTAAGATACAGTTCTTAGGGCTAAAAAGAATCGGTGTATAGGGAGAAAGCAAGAACAGAGTACTGAATTAGATGAACAATCACATTCATCCTAAAAGGAGGCAGCAGGTAAAGGGCTGAATGGCCTACTCCCACCTCTCAGGTTTCTTCATAGACAGCTCCTGCTTCAAATACTATATCCAACGTGTTCTGGATACTATCAATTCCAATTCTTGTAATATCATGACTTTCACTACTGTCTTAAACTTACCACAAGAGGTCTTGTATATCCCAGTGCAAGTCCCACTTGAACAGGACAATTACTCATTCCAGCAAATGAACCTCATTGATACTGACAATTACTATAACTGGTTTCTTTAGGTGTTAATTGTTGGCAATGTTAGAAGTATTAAGATCTATTTTTATTTTGCCATTTGTCTCTTATTCCAATCCTTATTTCCACATCATGGACATAATTTAATAGTGCATTCACCCACTCTAATACTTTCTCAGTTCTATCATTAATACCACACCATTTTATGATCATTAGAATTTGGTATCTTGACTCAAATACTATTCTCCTCGCTACATTATCAAAGTGTTCATTTAAAATTTTCCACATGAAATTTGTAACAATTTAACACACAAAAGGCATGCGCTTTTAATGAAAAGCAACATTCCACACAAGAATTTTGTCCAATTTCAGTGCTCAGAATTGAATTAGCCAGTTTCCTTTGCAAGCCCCCCAGTTTTAAAGCAGTCTGAGTCCTAACCACTAGAACCCCCTTTCAAAAAGCTATTCCTCGTCTTCTCAAGTGTGTCTAAAAGATGACAAATCAAAACGACCCCACCCAACCACACAACTCTGGGGAAAACTACATGAACCCATTTACCAAGTCATTCCTCACATTACAATTCTCCATAAATCATGCAACAAATGAAACCTACACACGAACACCTAAAAATATTCCACATGCCCTCTTGCCCATACTCACCTGCAGTATTAGCCTACCATCGAGCAGCCTCTCCCACAACTACCAGAGCCCCAGCCTGTTCCCTCCCCACCACCACCTTCCCTGCTCAGCTCCCACTCCCAGCCCGTTTCTCTCTTCCACCCCACCCACCACCTTCCCTGCTCAGCTCCCACTTCCAGCCCGTTTCTCTCAACAACACCCACGCACCCCCCCCACCTCATCGAGCGCCCACTCCTCCGCCCGCTTCCTCGGACCAGCACCATCCCCCACCCCACTTTGCCCAATTTCCAGTCGCTGCCACACGCCGCTGGAGGGGATGCTCCTGTGCTCGGATGGAGCAGACACAGAGGGATGGAAGAAGGCCACCATGTGAATGGGAGCCGACCTCTTTATCCCTCACCTTCCATGTGCCCAGACCGATCTTGGGCATAGCCGCTCCAGTGTACAGGACAATCGACATTCTGCGCTGATAACCACTGGAAACTTCCAGAACCTGCTTCGCGCGCTCCGGCCGTTGCTCTTTTCAATCCTCTCCAAGGCTCGTGCCACCTCCTGGGCGGGGATTGCAACCTGGCCCCGTGTCTGATTGGCCAGGAACCGATGTCAATCACAAACCTGAGCGGAACTGCTGCCCGTTCTTCGCCCCCCCCCCCCAACCCGTATCGGGGGGCGGAGTGTTCCCAAAAAAAAGCGAACGAATTGCGGATGCTGGAAATCTGAAACACTGAAATTGCTGGAGAGTCTCAGCAGGTCTGGCAGCGTCTGTAGAAAGAAGTCAGAGTTCACGGCTCTGGTGATCGTTCTTCGGAATGGGAATGTTCACTCTGAGCTGTGTTGTGGGGGAGGTGGTCGGGGGTGGGGGCTCACTGTCTCTGGGTTGTGGTGCGGGGGGATTCCTTGTGTGGCGTCTTTGATTTCTGAGGGCTGGCTTCATCCTGCCCTTCCAGAGACTTCGTAGAATCGTCGAATGGAATCAAGCCATTCAGCCCATCGAGTCTACACTGACGCGTCGGAAGTGCATCCCAGTCGGACCCACCCTATCCCCCCCATTTGCTGTGAGGTTACCCACCCAGCCTGCGTACCCCTCTGGACACTACAGGGGGAATGCAGCATGGACAATCCACCCTAACTTGCACGCCTTTGGTCTGTGGGAGGAATCCGGAGGGAGCCCACGCACACGCGGGAAGAATGTGCACACTGTACACAGTCACCCAAGGGTGCAATCAAACCTATGTTCACTGAGGGAGCAGAGCTACCCACTGAGAGACACCGTGCCGCCCCCAAAATTCATTCTTAGAATCCAAACTGACACCTTCGAAATAACCATACTGCAATTGAAGCTCGTGTTAAACCGACAGCCTGCCTTCTCTGCTGTATGACACAGAGTCAGTTTGTATATAATAGAGGTTCTCTGTGCCCCCGCCAATATTCTACTCTCAAGAAAGAACAAACTGTACGTTAGTTCATGAAAACAATCACTTAGAAACACTCAGCAAGGAATCTGTGAATAACTATAAATAGATCTAACGTTCCGATTGACAAACTTTATCAGGGATTACCTAGTGATTACCTCTACATTTAATGGGAACTTCCCAAGTAAATGAACTGCTACGTTTGTTGCTGTACAGTGATTACTGTTTTACTCACATTGGAATGCCAAGTTTGTAAAATGGGCCATATTAATGTAAGTAGCAATCCCCAGCATGATAAATATCCTTTTCGGAAGAAGGGTCTAGGCCCGAAACGTCAACTTTCCTGCTCCTCTGATGCTGCTTGGCCAGGTGTGTTAATTCAGCTCTACACCTTGTAATCTCATGATAAATACCTTCGTGTGTTCTATGGCACTCGCTAGCAACTGTCACTTTCCAAACATTTGGACAATCCCAAACTGCACTTTCCAAGCACAAACCAATGGATTTCATTTGGTCTAACACAGCATTAACATTTTGATCCATCAGCATCTATGCTTTCTCAGTGCATTGATGTAAATGTTTCATGGGGGTTCAAAAAAATTAATGCTAAATGTGTCTAAATCAATGTGAATCAACATTAAAAAAATGACATAACAAGATCGTTTAAAACAGCTATGGCTGGGAAGGTCAATAATTCAGATTTCTGGTCCAGGACCAGTGATCTATGAGGAGATATTTGATCATAGAGTCATACAGCATGGAAACAGATCCTTTGGTCCAACCAGTTCATGCCAGACATAATCCCAATATAAACCAGTACTCCTGGCTAATATCCCTCTAAACCTTCATGTACTTATCCAAATGTGTTTTAGATGTTGTAATTATACTCACATACACCACTTCCTCAGGAAGTTCATTCCACATTTGATCCAATTTCTGTGTAAAAAAAATTGCCCCTCGTGTTTTTTAAATCTCTCTCCCCCTCCTTAAAAATGTGTCCCATTGCCTTGAAATCCCCTGAGCTAGGAAGAAAAACAACCACCATTAACCTTATCTATACCCCTCATTATTTTATAAACTTCTATTAGGCCCCCTTGCAACCTCCTAACTCCAGTGAAAGAAGTCCCAGCCTATCCAGCCTTCCCCTATAACGTAAATCCTGGCAACATCCTGGTAAATCTCAACCCTCTCCAGCTTAATGATATCCTTCCTATAACAGGGCAACCAGAACTGGACACAGTACATTCCAGAAGAGGTCCCCCGCCCCATGTCCCGTATAACCTCAACATGACATCCTAACTCCTATACTCAAAGGACTTAGTAATGAAGGCAAACGTCCTAAACGCCTTTTAAAACCACCATATCTATATGTGACGCAAACTTCAAAGAATTACGTACCTGCACCCTTAGGTTCCTCTGTGCTACAACACTACCCAAGGCTCTACCATTAATTGTATAAGATCTATCCTTGTTATTCCTTGTTATACCAAAATGCAATACCTCACATTTATCCAGATTGAATTCCATCTGCCATTTATGACTTTGAAGTCTCAAAATAACATGGCTTCATAGAAGGAGATAGGCAAAACAAATCTAAAATGGTTACTCAAACTGAGCAGGACAATAAAGATGGGGAAATTTGAATTCAGCAAAATTCTGGAATTTAAAAAAATGGCCTCATGACAAGCACATAGCCATTCCGATTGTCTTAAAGCCGGTATGATTCACTAATTTCCTTTCAGGAAAGACTATCTGCCATTCTTACCTGACCTCCCTAATGTCATTTCAGATCTCACAGCAATGTGATTGACTCTTAGATCCCATCTGAGCAATAAGAGATGGGCAATAAATGACTTGTGACTCCCATATCCCATGAATGAATAAGAAGGAAACAAATTATTTTACATTGAGGTTGACTGGCAGATGGTAATGCAATGGCTATGGAGAACTGGATTCATTTAACATCAGGTAGATGCTGTAGTTATTTTCAGCAACCTGCCCAGGCATGTTATGACTCATCTCTGGGGCAGGTAGGACTTGGACCCAGTCCTTTAGACCCAGAGGTAGGGACATTAACACTGTGCTGCAAAAGCCCTAAGTAGATGCTGTAATGTGATGATAATATATTTACTATTATGGAAAATTAAGTCAAATCTTCATCTCAATCAGTCTTGTGACTGAAATGAAACAAGTACAGCCACATTATCACAGTAAGAGAGATTAGCAGGATAACAAAGTGTGGAGCTGGATGAACACAGCAAGCCAAGCAGCATCTCAGGAGCACAAAAGCTGATGTTTCAGGCCTAGACCCTTCAACAGAGAGGGGGATGGGGAGAGGGAACTGGAATAAATAGGGAGAGAGGGGGAGGTGGACCGAAGATGGAGAGAAAAGAAGACAGGTAGAGAGGAGAGTATAGGTGAGGCGGTAGGGAGGGGAAGGTCAGTCCAGGGAAGACGGACAGGTCAAGGTGGTGGGATGAGGTGGTAGGTAGGAAATGGAGGTGCGGCTTGAGGTGGGAGGAAGGGTTGGGTGAGAGGAAGAACAGGTTAGGGAAGCGGAGACAGGCTGGGCTGGTTTTGGGATGCATTGGGGGGAGGGGACGAGCTGGGCTGGTTTTGTGATGCAGTGGGGGGAGGGGAAGAACTGGGCTGGTTTTGGGATGCAGTGGGGGAAGGGGAGATTTTGAAGCTGGTGAAGTCCACATAGATACCATTGGGCTGCAGGGTTCCCAAGTGGAATATGAGTTGCTGTTCTTGCAACCTTCGTTTGGCATCATTGTGGCACTGCAGGAGGCCCATGGTGGACATGTTGCAAGAACAGCAACTCATATTCCGCTTGGGAACCCCTAGCCCAATGGTATCAATGTGGATTTCACAAGCTTCAAAATCTCCCCTTCCACCACTGCATCCCAAAACCGCCCCAGTTCTTCCCCTCCCCCCACTGCATCCCAAAACCAGCCCAGCCTGTCTCAGCTTCCCTAACCTGTTCTTCCTCTCACCCATCCCTTCTTCCCACCTCAAGCTGCACCTCCATTTCCTACTTACTACCTCATCCTGCCTCCTTGACCTGTGTGTCTTCCCTGGACTGACCTATCCCCTCCCTACCTCCTCACCTATACTCTCCTCTCTACCTATCTTCTTTTCTCTCCATCTTCGGTCCGCCTCCCCCTCTCTCCCTATTTATTCCAGTTCCCTCTCCCCTTTATGAAGGGTCTAGGCCTGAAACATCAGCTTTTGTGCTCCTGAGATGCTGCTTGGCCTGCTGTGTTCATCCAGCTCCACACTTTGTTATCTTGGATTGTCCAGCATCTGCAGTTCCCATTATCACCAAGAGACATTAGCAGTTCTTTAAATACTGACTGAAGGCTGGATACATTTATTTGTTTCCTTCCCAATACAATCCAGAGGACGTGAAGAGTTCATGCAGTATTGGGATCATTTTAAAGACTGAGCAAGGTGGGCCATCCACATCAACAACAATCATCCATGCTGATGCAGCCCATGAGGCTGGTTACTCGGGCTGCCTGCCTTCCCATGGATTTATGTGTGACTCTGGAACTAAGCATTTCGTATCAGCTCCTCAGACGACATGTCCATCATGGGCCTCCTGAAGTGCCACAAAGATGCCGCCCGAAGGTTGCAGGAACAGCAACTCATATTCCGCTTGGGAACCCTGCAGCCTAATGGTATCAATGTGGATTTCACAAGCTTCAAAATCTCCCCTTCCACCACTGCATCCCCAAACCAGCCCAGTTCGTCCCCTCCCCCCACTGCATCACAAAACCAGCCCAGCTCGTCCCATCCCCCTGCTGCATCCCAAAACCAGCCCAGCCTGTCTCTGCTCCCCTAACCTGTTCTTCCTCTCACCCATCCCTTCTTCCCACCTCAAGCCACACCTCCATTTCCTACTTACTACCTCATCCCGCCTCCTTGACCTGTCTGTCTTCCCTGGACTGACCTATCCCCTCCCGACCTCCCACCTATACTCTCCTCTCCACCTATCTTCTTTTCTCTCCATCTTTGGTCTCCCCCTCTCTCCCTATTTATTCCAGAACCCTCTCCACATCCCCCTGTCTGATGAAGAGTCTAGGCCTGAAACATCAACTTTTGTGCTCTTGAGATGCTGCTTGGCCTGCTGTGATCATCCAGCTCCACACTTTGTTATGTCGTATCAGCTAGTTTGCCTGAGATCTTCCGCTGCTGGTGAGTACCGTTGGATTTTAGTTTTTGGTGGATTCTGCTTACTCATTTTCTGTTTGTCCTGCTGTTCACTTGGCCACTGTAAAATATCAAGAGCAATTTCCCTTTGTGAGAGACTTCATTGTGCTATATCTTAGTGAAGTATAATGTCTGCTCATTCTTCCTTCCAGTGTTTTTTACTCATTATTTCTCAATATTCTCCATACACCCTGTATTTTTCCGCAATTTTGTTTCTCTGCGTCACATGATTTGAATTCAGTGACTCAACATTGCTGTGGGGAGATTAATATCTGGGGACAAAGGCGTTGCTAGCTGAAGAATTTGAAAGCTGCTAACAAGCTAAGGGAACTATGCAGTGGCAAAGTAAGTTTAATAACCAGATGTAGAAGAAGCTGGAAATTTGAGCTTTGAACAGAAGCCTCTGGAATCTGTCAGCAGATCAAGCAGCAACCATATGCAGTGAATGAATTAAATACTTTTCAGACGTAAGGCCTTATTCAGAGTTGTGGGATATAAGGAAAACGACTGTAAACTTTGTAAACTATTGTACTGGTCTGAAGCTATTTTGTATACCATAATATGGAAATTCAGTTTGGAGTAACACCATCATTTCCAGGTTTTACTGTGTTTTTCCTTAAAGAAATGAGTTAGACACACATGCACACTGGTGCACATATGCCAACATATACGTACACTCCCATACTCCAATGTACATAATACAATCTCATACAGACATACGTAGAATCACAGAATTGAAATGATGCAGAAATAAGCCATGCGGCACCATTATGCCTGTACTAGCTATTCCAACATGTAACATTACCTGGTGCTATCCTGCCTTTTTCCCTACCTTTGCACCCTGTTTCTATCCCTCAGAAGAACTTGCCTCCTCCACATTTCCAGGCAGTGCACTCCACATCCTAACTACACACAGTGTGATGTCACATGTCACATTTATGTCACACCATCCTTGCTTCTTTCGTATATTACTTTAAATCTATGCCCTCCTGTTCTTGATCCTTTTACAAGCACGAACAGTTTCTCCTCTTGTCCAAGCTGCAATAATCTTTCAAATTGAGTCTATCATATCTCCTCTTTGTGTTCTTTCGTCGAAGAAGAACAGTCCCAACTCCTTCAATCTATCCTCATAATTGAAGTTTCTCATTTGTGGAACCATTCTTGTAATAAATTGTTTTTGCACTCTCCAATGTATTCACAGTTTTCATACAATGTGGTGCCCACAACTGTACATAATACTGTAGCTGAGATTTAATAAGTTTATTATACAAATTCAGCATCATCTCATTGTACTTTATGCTGTTAAAACTAACGTCAAGGATACTGTATGCTTTATTAGCTTCCATCTTTACCTGTCCTGATCTGTGATTATTAGTGATCTGTGCAAATATACACCTGGATCTCTCTGCTTCTGCACCCTTTTTAGAATTGTACCCCCTATTTTACGTTGTCCTCCAAAGTTTTTTCTACCAAAATGCATCATCTCACATTTCTTTGTCATGAATCTTATCTGCTTGTGTGAGATTCTTAATGAGTACTTTGTATTGGTATTCACTGAGGAGAGGGACATGACCGATGTTGAGGTTAGGGATAGATGTTCGATTACTCTAGGTGAAGTCAGCATAAGGAGGGGGAAGTGTTGGATATTCTAAAAGGCATTAGGGTGGACAAGTCCTCAGGTCCGGATGGGATCTATCTGAGGTTACTGAGGGACGCGAGAGAGGAAATAGCTGGGCCCTTAACAGATTTCTTTGCAGCATCCTTGAGCACGGGTGAGGCCCTGGAGGACTGGAGAATTACTAATGATGTCTTGTTTAAGAAGGGTAGCAAGACTAATCCAGGAAATTATAGACCGTGAGCCTGACGCCAGTGGTGGGAAGCTGCTGGAGAAGATACTGAGGGATAGGATTTGTTTACATTTGGAAGAAAATGGCCTTATTAGTGATAGGCAGCATGGTTTTGTGCAGGGAAGGTCATGTCTTACCAACTTGATAGAATTCTTTGAGGAAGTGACCGAGTTGATAGATGAGGGAAGGGCTATAGATGCCATATACGTGGACTTCAGTAAGGCGTTTGATAAGGTTCCCCACGGTAGGCTGATGGAGAAAAGGAAGTCGCATGGAATCCAGGGTGTACTAGCCAGATGGACAGAGAACTGGCTGGGCAACAGGTGACAGAGAGTTGTAGTGGAAGGGAGTTTCTCAAAATGGGGAACTATGACCAGTGGTGTTCTACAGGGATCTGTGTTGGGATTACTGTTGTTTGTGATAAACGTAAATGATCTGGAGGAAGGTGTAGATGGTCTGATTAGCAAGTTTGAAGATGACACTAAGATTGGTGGAGTAGCAGATTGTGAAGGGGACTGTCGGAGAATGCAGCAGAATATAGATAGATTGGAGAGGTGGCGGAGAAATGGCAGATGGAGTTCAATCCAGGCAAATGCGAGGTGATGCATTTTGGAAGATCCAATTCAAGAGCAAACTATACGGTAAATGGAAAAGTCCTGGGGAAAATTGATACACAGAGAGATCTGGGTGTTCAGGTTGATTATACCCTGAAGGTGGCAATGCAGGCTGATAAAGTAGTCAAGAAGGCATACGGCGTGCTTTCATTCATTGGATGAGGTATTGAGTACAAGAGTTGGCAGGTCATGTTACAGTTGTATAGGACTTTGGTTCAACCACATTTGGAATACTGCGTACAGTTCTGGTCGCCACATTACCGAAAGGATGTGGCTGCTCTGGACAGGGTGCAGAGGAGGTTCTCCAGGATGTTGCCTGGTATGGAGGGCGCTAGATATGAAGCGAGGTTGAGTAGATTGGGATTATTTACATTAGAAAGATGGAGGTTGAGGGGGGACCTGATTGTGGCCTCAAAATCACGAGAGGTATAAACAGGATGGATAGCAAGAAGCTTTTTCCCAGCATGTGGGACTCAATTACTAGGGGTCACAATTTCAAGGTGAGAGGGGAAAAGTTTAAGGGAGATACGTGTGTAAAGTTCTTTACACAGAGGGTGGTAGCTGCCTGGAACGTGTTGCAGCAGAGGTAGTAGAGGCGAGCACGATAGCATCACTTAAGATGTATCTAGACAGATACATAAATGGGCTGGGAGCAGAGGGATACAGATCCCTGGAAAATAGGTGACAGGTTTACATAGAGGATCTAGATTGGTGCAGGCTTGGAGGGCTGAAGGGCCTGTTGCTGTGCTGCAATTTTCTTTGTTCTTTGCTGTTATCTACCCATTCCACCAATCTGTCAATGTTCTTTAAGAGTAGCGCTGTCCTCACAGTTTACAATTCTTCCAAGTTTAGTGTCATCTGCAAACTTTGAAATCCAACCCTTGCAAAGCAAGATCCACATTAATAGTATGTATCAAGAAAACCAAGGGTTCTGATACTGAGCCTGAGGGAACTACATTACAAACCTTTTGCCAGGCCTAGAAACATCCACTGACTATTATTCTGTTCGCTATCACTTGACTAATTTTATATTCACATTGCTACTACCCCTTATATACAGTACCCTATACTTTCCTTACAAGTCTATTGTGTGCCACTGTGTCAAATGCCATCTAGAAATCTATTAATACTACATCAACAGCATGACACTCATTGAGCTTTTTGTCACCTATTCAAAAATTCCAGCAATTTAGTTGAACAGGATTTCCCCTTCGGGAATCCATGCTGACCCTTCCTGATCAATCCATTGTTTCCCTTGTGACTACTAATTCTATCCCAAATTAATGCTTCTAGAAACTTCTACACCAATGAAGTTAAACTGACTGGCCTACAATTGCTGGGATTATTCTTACAACTTTTCTTGAATAAGACTGTATTGTATACAGTTAGTCATAGAGTCATACAGAACAGAAACATACCTTTCAATCTAATTTGTCCACACTGACCAGACATCCCAATCTGAGCTACAAAATTCTGATTTTCTGAAGAAGGGTTCAGACCCGAAATGCCAGCTTTCTTGCTCCTCTGATGCTGCTTGGCCTGCTGTGTTCATCCAGCCCTATACCTAGGATTCTCTAGCATCGGCAGTTCCTACTATCTCTCCCAATCTGAGCTTGTCCGATTTGACCCATATCCCTGAAAAAACCTTGCTGTTCATATACTATCCAGATGCTTTTAAATATTGTAATTATTCCCCACTTGTCTGGCACCTCTTCCAAGTCCAGGGAAAACTCATTGTGGCCATGCCCCCTCAATTTCCACTTCCACTTTCCTCAAATCCGTGGGCGCATCTCATTTGTTCCCAGTGCATTGTGAACTTTAAACACCACTAGTCTATCCAAGACATCTTCGTTATTAGTATTAAACCCACTTGTAACTGTGTTTCCACCTCTGTCGTAATAGGCTAGGAGGCATCCTTCTCTTTTTTGAAGATAGGTGCAAAGTATTCATTTAGCACCTCAGCCACACCGCTCTCCCTGTCTGAGTAAATCCCCTTTTTGATCATTCGTTGGATCTTCTACTCCTTTAATCGTTCTTTTTTACTGTTTAAATGCCTATACAAGATTTTGGGGTTCCCCATTCTGTTAGCTGCTAGTCTTTTCTCATAACCCTTGTTTGTTTCTCTTATTTGCTTTATCACCTTACCTCTAAACATTTTTCTCAAGTAAGATGATGGCAAGGTAAGATGCTCCAGTTGGAGCTCCTCTGCTTGACAGCTCCTTTTCCCTGTACCTTCATTTTTCTTCTTTCTCTTTTCCTCTCCCCTTTGCAGTATTACCCCATACTGTGACCTTTAACTATTTTTAATTTCAACTATTCAACTCTAACCTGAAGAAAGGAGTTGCCTCTGGTGACCGGGTGGGAAATGAGCATGTGGGTCATACCTCATACCCGGGGCAGTGGGGAGGGAGAGGGAATGCGAGTCCCAGAGTGACAAGTGGCTGACAGAACTCTTCAGCAATAGGCAGCTTTGATGGGCTTTGGAGCAGTAGCGGCTGAGTTGGTTGGTTGGTCTGCGAGGGCTGGAGTGGGGCTCTCGTTTTCCATGTGGAGTTGGCTCCTGACAGCAGCATGGCATGGACTGGTGTAACCTGGAGCAAGCAGGACAGTTTCAGTGAGATAGTGTGGGCTGGAAGGCCTGAAGCGGGACTTTGGTGGTAGTATAGCAGTGAAGAAGGAAAATTGGACTTTCTAAAGTTATCTTTCTTTATTTTATTGTGTGAATAGCGCTTATGTACAAGTGATGGTGCACACTTTTCACTGCATTTATTTTCAATATGCGTGACAATAAAGGATATTCAACAATCAAATATTCGGTATTAACTCTTGGTTCTCAATTGTAGTTTCTGCCTTATTCCTGTCATTAGTATGATTTTTCTTTCCAGTATTGATATCTACCTCCTTTTGTCATCTAGATATTGCTACCTCCTTTGTCAACCACATCCAACACACAGACAAACGCATACATTCTCAATTACACTCACATGTAATTGATATCAACATGCACAGACTCCAATACAAACACCCTAATACATTATCCAATACAACACTTATATACACGCATCAATACGGCTGCATGCACCAATACAAATACGTACTGTTACACATGATACACATTAAGAGACTCTCATTTACATGCCAGTAGACCATTACATGCAGATATGATATATATTTGTGATCTATTTTTAATAGTCATTAATGACTTGCCTTTGGTTATACAGGACATAATTTTAAAAACTGCAGAAGGTGCAAAATTCAAAACGTACAATAAATAAATAAGGGAGATTGTAAAATACTTCAGGAGGACTCTCACACTGTCAAACTGCAGACATGCAACACACCTATTTATAATTAACGCAATGAAGAGTACACATCAAATCAGAATACAAACACAGACTAACATCAACTCACTAACATATATACAGATAGCACATATCAATAAGTATATCTGCTTACACATATACCAAGAGCCACTGAAACATTCACTAATTAATGCAAATAACGTACACATTGTCAGTCATCCACATGCCAACACAGAACAAAATAAAAGCACAGACGAAGCCACACCACTACATACACCAACATAGCCAATCGCACAAACAATAGATGTGTTCATCACAATACATACATCAAGACATGAATATGTATGGATGAATGAGAACAGAATAAGCTCCCTTGGCATAAAGATAAAACATACAATTTTTAATTGGGTGAAATGACACAGGCATAATGTTCAGATAATTTGTAGATGCTTAAGAGACACAGTGTGTGAACAGATAAAATGTTCAAATAACTTATGTGGGACAGGGAGTTGTTAACTCTGCAGGCATGGAAGGACTCTTGAAATAAATGATGCTTGTAAATCAGAGGATCAACCAACAAATTCCAATAATTTGATTTAATGTTGTGGTAACCATGAGATTCATGATATGGAGGCTGGTTCCTCAGTTACCTGGACAGCTAACATGCATATCACATCAATACACTGGGTTTGGTTCTCTGTTCAAGCTAAGGTACACTCAGGACCTGCTCCATCACTGCACAATCTTCACAGTAATTAGTCACCAAAGATATACCCTTCTGAATTTCCAAAATTATCTGTAAACTGCCAAATAATAGGGCATTATTTCCTTAAAGCTACACATCACGAAGCTGGAGGTGGGGAGGCTTATTTTATGTTTGAACTGCAAAGCCGTTGATTCTTCACTTACTGTGTCATCAAGTAGTAGTTAACGTGACCACCCTATTGGACTGAAATTGAGTATGGAAGCAGAGTGTACACAATGCCAGTGAGAAGGTGACTAGATGGGAATGGAGCATGATTTAGCTTTATTAGGAGTTTGATCAATAAAAGTGCCTTTAGCATCAGAAATTGAAGTGTGTCAGACATCATACTGTGGTTTACATATGGTAAGACATCAGACATTCAAAATATTCAGCATCCAGACTGTTTGGGCCAAACTTTTTAAAATTTGTTCATGCCTTAGGATCTGGAAAGAACTGCCTGAAAGGAGACTAAAGAAGATCCAATGTTAAATTGCAAAAGGGCAATGGATTAATACTCGTAAAGGAAAGAATGGTTGTAGAGCCATTGGAACAGTAGAACAAGTAGAACAGTACTAGAAAAAGTAGAACACATCTTTTAAAGAGCTGTGATAGCCATGATGTATTAAATGACCTCCTACAGGACTGGACTATATCCATTGCTTTCATGGTATGAAGATTGGGCTACACAGCGTGAGAATGTAAGTCACATGTAGGTCGGAGGTGAGAGGCATAGAAACATCTCTTTTTCTGAAGTATATTTGGTAAGCCTGATAGAAAGACTTTATAACTTCTCCAGTTTTAATTCACAAATTACCAGATTTATTTAAATTAATTTCATAGCTTGACTTGATTTGACTGTTACAGCTGTGGCTGTACTTTGGAAGTACTTCATGGGCTGTGAATCTCTTCAGGGAAGACTTGAAGTTGTGAAAAACTCCAGGCTACTTCAGTGCCATAAACCCATAGATACTGTATCCACTATAGTGGCATTATAAAGGGGCAGAAAATTGTGGGGTGAAGGAATTGTTAAAAAGAACTCCCATGGCAATTCAGAATCTGTTAGAATGTAGTTCTTACCTATATGACAGGACTACTGTACTTCAAAATAATTGATTATTTGTGGTGTTCTATGTTGTTTATGAGTGAGTATAGTTCTTCGCTTGGGAGAGCAGATGGTGCTTCAATTCATTTGAAAGGCGGTGTCTCAAACAGTGCAAACAGACTGCAACAATTCAAGAAAGATGCTCACTAACAAATTCTGAGAGACAATTAGCGTTAGGCAACAAATGCCGGTTTTGCCAACAGCACCTGCATCCCATGAAAGAATGAAAATCATTCCTAATGATAGCACTGGAAAAGTCAGCTTGTATCAGAGTTCCTTCTAATGTTTTTTCTTCTTCTGGACCTTTGAATCTGTACATGGCAACAAATGAGAAGATAATGCTGCCAGTGGCGTTGGCATGCTGATGGCCATGTGAGGACTCTTGGAGCATCTCAGCTCTTGGCCTATACTATGTGCACAAGTTTCTGGGGTAGAACTTGGACCCAACTTTCTGCTGTAAAGGCGAAGTGCTCTTACTGAGTCCCTCTGCACAGTAAACGCCGATGCAAAATACTCATTTGTATGTCACCCATTTCCTGCCATTCCACACATAGGCAGCCTTGTTGATCTTTAAGGCGCCATATTGTCTCTCTAGTTACTTTTTGTCCTTAATTTATCTGTAGAATCCCTTCGGATTCTCCTTCGGTGTATTTGTCAAGCTATCTCATGCCTCCTTTTGCCCTGCTGTATTCTCTCTTGAATATACACCTACTGCTCTTATACTCTTCCAGGGATTCCTTTGATCCCCGCTGTCTAAACCAGCCACACGCTTCCTTCTTTTTCTTTACCAGAAACTCAATCTCTGTAGTCATCCAGCATTCCCTACACCTACCAGCTTTACCCTTCACTCTTACAGGAACGTACTGTCTCTGGATTCTCGTTATCTCAGTTTTGAAGACTTCCTATTTTCAAGCCTTGCCTTTACCTGTGGATATTTGCTTCCAGTCAACTTTTGAAAGTGATATAATACCATCAAAACCTGCCTTCCTTCAATTTAAAATGTTAACTTTTAGATCAGATCCTATCCTTTTTCATCACTGCTTTAAAACTAGTAGAATTATGATTGCTGACCCCAAAGTGCTCCCCTACTGACATCTCAGTCACTGAGGAGAAGGATATTGAAGCTAGAGAACTTGAGGGAATAATTAGCGATATCTTGAAAAGTGTCCATGTTACAAAGGAGGAGATGCAAGATGTCTTAAAACATAAATGTGGATAAATCCCTGGATTAGGTGTAACCAAGACCTTTGTAGGAAGCTAGGGAATTGATTGCAAAGCCCTCTGCTGCGATATTTGTATCGTCGATAGCCACAGGTGAGGTATTGGAAGACTGGAGGTTGGCAAATGTGATGCCAATATTTAAAAAAGGTGGTAAGGAAAAGCCAGGGAACTATAGACCAATGAGCTTGACATCAGTGATGGGCAAGTTGTTGGAGGAGATTCTGAAGAACAAGATTTACGTGCATTTAGAAAGGCAAGGACTAGTTAGGGATAGTCAACATGGCTTTGTCCATGGGAAATCATGTCTCACTGACTTGAGTGAGTTTTTGAGGAAGTGACGAAGAGGATTAATGAAGGCAGAGCTGTGGACATGGTCTATATGGACTTCAGTAAGGCGTTTCACAAGGTTCTGCATGATAAACTAGTTAGCAATGTTAGATCATATGAAATACAAGGAGAACCAGCCATTTGGATACAGAACTGGCTTGAAGGAAGGAGACAGAGAATAATGATGAAGGTAACAAAGTGTGAAGCTGGATGAACACAGATGGCCAAGCAGTATCTCAGGAGCACAAAATCTGACGTTTTGGGCCTAGACCCTTCATCCAAGGGCCTGTCTTGTTATCTTGAATTCTCCAGCATCTGCAGTTCCCATTATCTCTGATCACAATAGTGATGAAGGGTTGCTTTTCAGATTGGAGGCCTGTGACCAGAGGTGTGCCACAAGGATTGGTGCTACGTTTACTGCTTTTATTTTTGTTATTTGTAATCAATGATTTGGATGTGAATATAGAAGGTATGGTTGGTATGTTTGCAGGTGACACCAAAAATGGCGGTGTAGTGGACAGCCAAGAAGATTACCTCTGAGTACAATGGGATCTTAATCAAATGGGCTGATGGGCCGAGGAGTGGCAGGCAGAGTTTAATTTAGGTAAATGTGAGGTGCTACATTTTGATAAGACAATTCAAGGCAGGACATATACGCTGAATGGTACAGCACTGGGAGTGTTGCTGAACAAAGAGACCTTGGTTCATAGTCATAACAGAGAATAAGCCTTTTTTAATGTTTACTGCCTCTCAAACAATTTAAATTTTAATCATGCTTTTAATTGTATCCCACGTTTCACATGAAAATCTTTTAAATGCCAATTTTGTTTTGGTAAACGAATCTTTTCTGTTGCACTTCATTTATTTTGACGCAGAAGTATCTCTGTGACAGCAGAATCTCCTGGATCTATGGATCTATCTCAATTATAAAACAGGGTGGAAGGAGAATAGATTCCACACAAACAGAACTGGTTTCGTATAAATTCTTCATTGCACAGGAAATACCAAATGAATCTCAAGGTCATATGGAACTGCAGATGCTGGAGAATCCAAGATAACAAGGTGTGAAGCTGAACGAACACAGCAGGCCAAGCAGCATCTTAGGAGCAGATTGATGAAGGGTCTAGGCCCGAAATGTCAGCTTTCCTGCTCCTAAGATGCTGCTTAACCTGCTGTGTTCATCCAGCTCCACACCCTGGGAATTTGGCCTGTTCTGGTCACAGAATCATTGAGTCCCTGCTGGTTCTCTGTACAGTAATGCAGTTGGTAGAAATTTCTTGCTTGATCCTCATGGCCCTCTAGGTTTTATAGAATCATAGAGTCATACAGCACGGAAACAGACCCTTCAACCCAACCAGTCCATGCCAAACATAATCCCAAACTAAACTAATCCCACCTGCCTCCTCCTGGCCCATATCCCTCCAAACTTTTCCTATTCATATACCTATCTAAATATCTTTTAAACTTTGAAATTGTACCCGCATCAGGGACCACTGGTGAGAGCAGGAGCAGGCAGTCGAGGTGACCAGGAGATGGCAGAGCAACGGGGTGGCCGAGTCACCTGGAGCAATGGGGGGGCCCAAGTTTGCACAGCGATGGAGAAGCTGCCACCCCGGAGCAATGATGGAGCCAAGTCCCCAGAGCGATGGTGGGCTGAGTCCTGGTCCAGTGGAGGGGCCAAGGTTCAACGCTGCAGCACGACATAAGTGGTTGCTGCTGAGTGCCGGTAAGGAGTGGACTGGAGGCTGGTGTGATGTGGGACAATTGTTGGACTTGGGCTTAGCGCCAGATGCTGAGCTGCTGTTTTCGGACTGTAATTTAAAACCTTTCTCATATGTGGTAACTACCTCTGTAAGTAATACTTTTGCTTTTCTTTAATCCTCTTTGTATGAGAATACTATTTTTTTGATCGTCTAAGATTTGTACGGAGGTACTTGTACCAAAAGTGGCACCATTAAACGGCAGCCATTATAAAAGCTTTTCACCGTACTCCTATACCTCTGTACTGTAGAACAAGTGACAATAAACAATATTTTCTGAAGAAAGGTCCCACCCCGAAACGTCAATTTTCCAGCTCATCTGATGCTGCCTGGCCCGCTGTATTCCTCTAGCTCCACACTGTTATTCTATCAGGAAGTTCTAAACACATAAAAAATTTGCCTCGTGTCTCTTTTAAATCTGTCTCCTCTCAGCTTAAAAATATGCCTCCTAGATTTGAAATTCCCCATCTAGTGACCATCAATGCTATCTGTACCTCTCATTGTTTTATGAACTTTTAGCAGGCCACCTTTCAACTTCCTATTGGGAAAAGTCCCACCCATCCAGCCTTTCCTTTTAACACAAACATTCCCTACCCGGCAACATCCTGGTAAATACCTTATGACCCCTGCCCACTCGATACTATTCTTCCTGTAACTGGGCAACTGGAACTAGACAACAGTATTTCAGAAGATGCCTCACCAAAATCCTGTACAACCTCAACATTGCATTCCAATTCCTATAGCCAAAGGATTGAGCAATTAAGGCAAATGTACCATACTCTCTTTTAACCATTCCGTTTGTATGTGATGCAAACTTTAAAGAATTATGTGCCTGCATCCCTAGGTCACTCTGCTCTACAACACTACCCATGGCCCTATAGTTAATTGTATAAGTCCTACACTTGTTTGATATACCAAAATGCGTTACCTCGCATTTATCCAGATTGAACTCCATTTACCATTTTTCAGCCTATTGGCCCATTTGACGAAGAGCCCTTTGTAATGTTAGAAAACCCTCTTCACCATCTACAATGCCAACAATTTTGGTGTCATCCGCCAACTTACTAACCATGCCTTCTATATTCTCATTCAAATCATTTCTATAAATAACAAACAAAAGAGGACCCAAAACTGACCTCTGTGGAATACTGCATGTAGAACCTTGTCAAAGGCTTGACTAAAATCTAAATAAACAATGTTTATCGCTCTCAAAAATGCAGCAAGAAACTTTAGCAATCAAGTGTTTCTGTTTCCACTAGTGTTGTGGACAGTGAGTTCCAGATCATGACAAAGTAGAAACAAAAACTCCTCCTTTCACATTCCCAACACATCTCTTGCCCATAACCCTTTTGTTTGTTTCTGCCCAGGCCTGCTTGATAATTGCACATTTGCCTTCAAAAATAGTGTCCCTGGGGAAGCGGCTACTATGATTCACCCTTCACCCTCAGTTGGTCTGAGCCTCTGAACCCCAAGTCTTAATTGCTTTCTCCTTGTAAAATCGCCAAGGAAGCCCTGTTGTCCATTAGATATGCAACCAGTCTGGGTATCCCCCACAACATTATATTTGATTCGAAAATGAGTTTGTGGCTTTGATTTTGCATCACTGACAAGAATGCATATTTTCACCTTTGTAATATTGCCCAACATTGCCATTGTGTCAGTTTATATGTTCCTGAAACACTCACCTTTGACTATGTTACCTCTAGAGCAGACCATTCCAAGACAATCCTGCTGGTCTCTGTAGTAATTATAATGAGGTCGGCCAGGTGGACCTTATAGAATATGAGTTTGCTGATTGCGGCCATTAATCTGGTTCTGGGAGCCCTGGCTGTCAGATTAAAAAAAAGGAGTGCCAGACGTCTGATTCACTCTGAGACCTGGTTCTGAGGGAGCTGCATCAGTGTCAAGGACTCACCATGCATAAATGAAAGGTGACTTGGTGACAGGATACTGACCTCTGTGGAGTTATTTTAGTCTCCCACATGGTAATCTCCCTAACGTAAGTACATCTAAAGCTGTGTCTTAATTTGCAGTATCTTGAATTTCCACTCCTGTCTTGGTAAAATTCCCAGCTCCAAGGCCTGCTGGCACTTTGAATTTTCGTTCCAAGAGTACTTAATGGGCATTTTGGTTGGTGACTTGAAAATAAGTGCAAAGCTGTTGGGTGTGGAGGCAGGAAGCATTTATTTTTAAGAGTCATAGAATCATACAGAATGGAAATAAACCCTTTGGTCCAACTCATCCATGCCAACCAAGTATCCCAAACTAAACTAGTCCCACCTGCCTGCGTTTGGCCCATGTCCCTCTGAACCTTTCCTATTCATGTACCTGTTGAAATATTTTTTAAATATTATTTACCTGCGACTACCAATTCCACTGGTAGTTCATTCCATATATGAACTACCCTCTATGTGAAAAAGGTTGCCTCTCAGGTCCCTTTTAAATCTTTCTCCCCTCACCTTAAAAATATGCCCATTATCTGTGAACTCTCCACCTTAAGGAAAAAGCCTTTGCTATTCACCTGATCTATGACCCTCATGATTTTATAAACCTCTGTAAGGTCACCCTCAACTTGCTACGCTCCAGTGAGAAAAGTGCTAGCCTATTCGGCCTCTCCTGATAACTCAGCCCTCCTCCTGGTTACGTCCTTGTCAATCTTTTCTGCACCCTCCCCAATTTAATAATACCCATCTGAAATAAGTGCACAGAGGCCAGTATCCCATCACCAAATCACTGTATTTTTATTTGTTGCACAGTACACTGGCTGTTGCCAGCTAACTAGGTTAACAACACTGATCATGGATCTTGTACTCAACAAGATCCACCTGATTCCAGTCACAACATCCGTCACCCCAAGGTTGCAGCTATAGGCCTGATCTTCCTGTTGTAGCTTTCCTTGCAACGTTTTTTGCCCTAGGTCTGGCTCTTCTGACTCAGATTCTGACATGGACAGCGTGTACTGGACTGTAGCCTGCCTCTTGCGTCCAGAGTGTCTTGGGAGCGCTACCTCTTCTGACAGTAACAGTATTGAGGTTACATCTGCTCAGACTGAGGTTTCCTTGACACTAGACATACGGGGAGAACCTATGGTTTCTGACAAGTCTTCTGGCTGTTCTGAGGGTTCAGATATGTTTTGCTCCTGCCGCATTTGCAAGGTAATAGCTTTTAGTGATCCACGTATTTGTTTGGGACTGTATCACCTACCTAAACTTTGTAAGCCATAGGTCCTGATCTCACAATCAATCTCACCTCAAACCCATGCAGGGCCATTTCCATGGTTCAGCACCAAACTTCATCCTCGAAATTAAATTGCCTCTGTTGCATAAAGGAGGCATGTGGGCAGCATTGGCACTGCTGCTGCCGTTTCACACGTGCACAGACGTGCACACACACACACACACACACACACACACACACCTCCGCCCCCAACCCTCCCACCCAGGTCTGGAAATATCAGGTTTAACCTAGTGCAGAGTCTTCTCCCCTGCAGCAATACTACTGAACAGGGGTAGCCCTGTTGTCGCAGCAAGAGTGGCCCTATAATCGAATAGGATCCGGGACAGTTGGTATCAAAGGGCGCTGGGGTTGCTTCTTTATGCCTGCCTGCAACATTTGGACTGCTCTTCCGCTAGACCATTGGAAGATGGGTGTATGGAGCTGTCCTTGTATGCTGAATGCCATTTGAATTTCAGAAATATTCAAATTTCTACCGGTACGTGGCATCCCATTGTCTGTGACCAATGCTTCGCAAGACTGTATTGCGAATGATGCTCGCAGTACTGAATCATCATTCTTGAGTTTTCCAGATGAACTTAATGTGTTTCCAACCACTTTGAGTGGGCATCCACGATGACCAGGAATATTGACCCTCTGAAAGGACCAGCATAGTCAACGTGCAACCGAGCCCAGGGTTTACCCCGCCATTCCCATGAATATGGGATGCCGCTGGTGGCAATTCTTGTCTCTGTTTGGCACCCTGGGCACTGCCCCACCAATGCAGCTATGTTGACATCCAACCCTGGCCACCAGACAGAGCTTCCTGCTAGCACCTTTGTCTTGGAAACTCCTGGATGACCCTGGTGGAATTCAGCCATTATCTGGCGATGATCTTGGCTTTAGATGATCACCCTTGCACCCCAGAGTAATATGCCATCTTCTCTGGTGATATGGTCTCGCTGTGACCAGAAAGGTTTCATCCCTATTTGTGATGACCCTTGGGTTTTGCCCACTACCACCAGCTGTTTTAGTTTCGCTAGGATAGGATTTTATTGTGTTAATAGTCGGATATTCTCAGTGGTGGCTGGAAGGGTGTCTCGGATGTTTAAAACCAAAATGGACTGTTTCAGGAGAGGCACCACCAGTGGAGTATCTTCCAGTGGAAGGCAGCTCAAAGCATCCACATTAGCCATATACCTTCCTGGACAGTGTTCTAACTTGTACTGTACATGCTGAGAATTAGGGCCCAATGCTGAGTTCTACTGGAAGCTATGAATGACACCACCTTGTTTTCCTTTATTAGCCCCAACAGGAGTTTGTGATCTGTTACAACAACAAATTCCCATTTGTAAAGGTACCAGTGGAACTTGCTCACACCAAAAGATGACTGCCAAACTTCCTTCTCTATCTGGGCATATTTGCATTCGGCATCATCCAAAGTCAGGGAAACATAAGCAGTTGGGCATTCCTCTGCATTGAGCTACTGGTGAGATAACACTATCCCAATACTACACAGGGAGGCATGCATGGCAGCACTGCCTCTTGCTTTGGATCGTAGTGGGCAAACACCTTAGATGATGACAGCTGCTTTTTCACTTCCCTAAAGACTACTTCTTGATCACACTTCTTGGTCCAATGCTGACCCTTTCTAACTGACAGGTGTAAGGGTGCCAAGATGGAGGCCAGGTTACATATGAATTTTCTGTCATAATTCACTAACCCAAGGAAAGACCTAAACTCCAGTACGGATTTGGGAGCTGGCTCTTTACTGACCCTCACTTTATCTTCCAACGTGTGTAACCTAGTTTTGTCAACTCTGTAATCCAGGTTGGTTGCTTGGGTTGCCCAGAACACACACTTTTCCCCTCCTATGGCATATACTTGCCTGGGAGTAATACTTAAACATGATGTCCAAGTTCTCCAAGTGCTTTTTATTGGTCTCCCCTGTTATTGATATGTCATTCAGATAGATGGTGACTTGGGATAGCCCGTTTAAAATGTTTTCCATGGTCTGCTGGAAAAGGTACAGGCTGATGATACCCTAAATCAGAGTGCTGCCTCTGATATAAACCCTTATATGCATTAATTGTAGAGTACTTCTGGGGCTCCTCGTCTAGTCACAATTGCAGGTAGGCGTGGTTCATGTCCAGCTTAGGAACGTACAGCCCTATCTGCCAACTTTGATCAGATAGTCTCTATGCGAAGGATTGGGTAGTTATCCAGCTGTGAGGCAAACTGAGCTATCAGGCTTCAGATTCTGCAAACAATACTGGTTTGATGATTCCTTTGTTCTCCAGCCCCCTGATTTCCACCTCTAGCTTTGCCCACAAGGCAAATGACACTGGCGGGCCTTGCAAAATCGCAGAATTGCTTCCAGGTCAACATGTAAAGTGGCTTTGGCCCCTTTGATGGCCCTGAGCCCTTCCTGAAATTTTCCTGGGTATTTCACTGGTACTTCATTGAGGCAACCATTTTCTAATCGAAAATTGTTGAGCCAATAGGCTTGGGCCCAAGCCTTTTACTACCATGAGTGGTAACTGCACCAGCTGCTTCTGATAGGAGACTGGAATTGCAGCCCTACCCTTAATCTGCAACAGTTCCCCAATGTATGTTCTCAATCTGCCTGAGGTCTTGTTCAAACTTAAAGCTAGGAGTCCCGAGTGAGTCTTGTTAAAGACAGATTCTGCAACCACAGATACAGCTGCATCCGTCTCAACCTCCATGAGAACTGGGAGATGATTTAACCAAACATTAATTTTAATTGGTTCCAATTTAGATGTCATTGAGCAATTTAATTACTCCAACCCACAGGGTGTGCACTGTCCTTGGTACCAGCCTGTAGAGTTTTCTTACTCAAGCCAGGTTTTGTCAGACTCCTTTGCTGCCTCAAGTCTGCATAAGGGCAGCAACTGCAATGGCTTGCCAGTCCAGATCCTGAAGAAACTTTCAGTCACGTAGCCAGGTCCCGGCTTTGCTGTGGGCTTGCCTGGGGTACTTCTGCCCAGGATATGTCTTGCGTGAAGCTCTGTGATTGCCTATCAAATGGCATTCCCCAAGCACATTTGGACAGGTAAGAGAATCTACTTCCAGCGGGATGCTCTGTTGCTCCCATGCTCTATTTGCTGCATTTTCTAATGACAAGGCCAGTTGTAGTGCCTGTTTGAAGTCCAGTTGGACTTCATCTAGAAGGCACTACTGCATGTTTATGAATCCCACATACCAAATGACCTCTCAGCATCTCGTTCAAGATTAACCCAAGTCACATGCCTCTGCCAGACATCTTAACTTCATCAAAAATCCTAATTCAGATTTCCTCATTGTCTAACAGCCGAATAAGACGGATAGCGTCTCCGAATTAGAGGAGGTTTGGGCTCGTAATATTCCTTAACTAACTCTTGTCAATTTTTGCAAGGTTTTAGTGCTTTGTGCCTCTGGGACAGTTAAGCCCCTTATAATCAAAAATGCTGCAGGTCTGCAAGCTGTCAAAAAGATTATTCGCTGTTTTTCATCTGCCCCATGTCATTTTCCCAGAAAAAAAATACTGCATTCTTTCCACGTACTGCGCCCAGAATTCAACAGCAGGCTCAAACATGTCAAATTTTCCCAATTAAAGGCATGATGCTAGAAATGCTTACCTGAACTCCAAGATGACTTGTAAGCGAATATTCCTCTGGCACATCCTGTTTTCTCCCATTCCCACTGAAATAACTGCACAGAGGCCAGTATCACACCACCAAGTCACCCTTTATTTAGGTTATGCACAGTATACTGGCTGTGACCAGCCAGCTCAGTCTCCCTGAACAGAGGAGATTTTAATCTCCTGATTATATTGGCTTTCCTGATTGATGTTTTTAACCTGGGCCGATCAAGGATCTCGTAGTCAGTAAGATCCAGCTGGTTCCAATCACTACATTTTCCTATGGCAGGGTGACCACTGTATACTGTACACAGTACTCCAAAAGTGGCCTCAGCAAGATCCTTTACAACCACAACATGACATCCCAACAGCTATATTCAATGGTTTTATGCATTTACCATCTTTTTATATCCTCCTGTGCTCTTGTTTTCCTATTTATCTGGCTACGACACATTTGATTTCTTCTTCAAAGTCAACAACTGGGTTGTATATGGTTGAGGCCCCATCACTGATCACTGTGGCACCTGCAGTAGCTACAATTTAGCAAACTAGAAATGACCCGTTTATCCAAATCTGTCTTTTTTGTTCATTAGGCAATATCTACAGTAATATATGATCTGCTATGCCATGAACTGTTATTATCTGTATGACCTAAGGTGAACACATCTGCATTAAAAGTCTGCAACTGGAGGACCTGGTAGCTGACTGAGAGATATTGGGCTGGAGGTATCTTCTGATCAATCTGTTCAGAGATGTTGTTACATACCTCTTGAATCCAGGGCTCCTGACTCAGAGGTAGTGACATTACTACTCTGCCAGAAATGCCCCATCATTGGGCTGGAGGCTGAACTGCAAACACTATCACACAATACGGTGTGGAGCAAGTTTGTTGGACGTTTTGGACTCAGGAGGCAGTCACAACCCATAGGATAGAGTTGTCTGATTTGGCCCATGGTCAGAGATTTGTGGGTGTTACTGTGAGTGAGGCAGTCTTTGACAGCAGGATCGAACGAGTCAAGTTTCCCAAAACAAAGCATGATGCCAGAAATGCTTACCACAATTCCTGAAATAGTAAATGAGGCTCTTGGATTCTGTAGGAATGAAAACATGAGGCTGCAATGTCATGACCAAGGTACCATGATTTCAGGGGCCATTCAAGGAAAGGGAGTTAATAGCTAGTACATTTTAAGATTTAGTAGAAAATAAGGGCAAAATCTAAAACAGAGCTTCACTCTTCACTTCTGAACCTCCTTCACTGTTGCTCATATACCCCCTTGCCACTATCCCAAAACAATGGGACCTTACACCTATTTATGCCCCTTCTAACTATTGCTTATGGGAACATAATGCTGTCTCATGCCAATCTATTTCCTTCCATCAAATCTCATGACAACATAGTGCTTTAAACGTAAGACATAGGAAGAGAAGTACACCATTTGGGCCATTGAGACTACTTCCCCAATCAATGAGATCATGGCTAATCTGACAACCCTCAACTCCATTTTCTGGCCTTTTCCCCTTAACTCTTGATTCTATTACTGATTAAAAATCTGTCTATTGCAGCCTTGAATATACTTAATGACCCAGCCTCTACAGGCCACCAATTTGTGGCAAGTCATGCCCCAAACCGCATTCTTTGGCCTTACGCCATGGGTAGGGCACAGAACCAGTGCTGAGATGAGAGCAGATATTTTTGTTCCTCATGAAAAATTCACTGTTTACAAATAAAACCACACTGTTAGTGATAAAAACTGATTCTCTTCTTTTAAAGCCTGCCCCATAGAGATGTGTACCTTTCTGAAAGGTGTCCCAGGATTGTAACAGCAACTATCAGCTACACATCATTCCTCAAGTAGAAAAATGGCTTGATGATTCAGAAGTGAGGAAGAAGTCAAAACAACAGCTGGAAATGATAATGGGAGTCAGTGCCAGGTGGTAAGCTGTAAGAAGCAGAATGATGGAAGACAATAGTCTTAGTTTCAGTGTTTTTCACAAAGTTATGAACTGGCATTAAATTCACATTGTTAAGAGCTGCACTGACAGTTAAAATAAGTTAAACAGAAAAACACAGGCCCAGGTTTGATCGCTGCTGAAGTGACAGATGAGTCCTCAATGTCCTGCAAAAACTAAGGGGGATAAAACCAACCAGGATTACTTCTCTTGATCATAGTCAAATGATATCAACTAAGAGGGTGCTTCAAAAAATGGTCCGGGTTGGTTGTGATGCATCCCATAGTTCAAAAATATTGATACTCATTGTCACAGTTCAAACCTGGAGCATTGTTTTAATGTTGTTTTGTCTTTTCCCTTTATAGAAAAGTATAAGAGTTCACCCTAAATACCTGAAATGCGCTTCTGGAAGACAGGTCACTTTCCATTGTAGAATTATCCTGTAAATTTGGACATTTTCAAGTTGGATACAATGCAAAACTTGGGAGTCATAATGTGTAAAATAAAAGAAAGAATGGTGGAAGCTGGAAATCTGAAATGAAAATAGAAATTGCTGGAGACACTAAGTATGTCTGGCAACATTTGTGGACAGAGAGTTAATGTTTTGGGTCCTTGACCCATAGTATTCTGCATTGGTTTTTCCATATGCTCTGAGAAGTTTCATTGGACTTGAAATGTTAACGCTACTTTCTCTCCACAGATGCTGCAAACATGCTGGGAATGTCAATGTTTAAACTAACATAACATAGACATGAATTATTTAGTTAGGATGCATTCAGTTCTTGTAAGAACGTGTAATTTTGCTTCTCCCTTTTAACTTGTTCATCATCATTTAGCTGAGATTCAGGGCTTCCTCAGAACCATTATTAATAGCATCAATGGCCTTTGTTATCCACCTAATCAGCTTATCTTCTTGTTGAAATACAATTGAAATCAATTGTTGATATTTTTGCATAATCCTTATCCACATAAACTTTGCTATCTTCCCACTGATAGGTGTCTAATGACTGTATACTGGTGTGTGATTCTGGATCATTCGTTACCTACTTGATGCATTTTCAGGATCCAACAACAGAAGTCCTGCGTAAACCAGCTTCTTTCACACCCATAAATCTAAGTATGTTACAACAAATGGAATTATTTTTCACCGTTTGTTTTCTTGAAATTCTAATTTCCACAGCTCTGGTTTTTATCTGTCTATTTCTTCTCTGTCCATTTCACCGCCCTCAGTTTTTACCCATAAACCATTTCCCACCGTTTTTACAATTTTAGGGTTTTAGATTTTCAGGCAAAATTCTAATCCTTAGTGCCTTGTTAATTCTTTAAGCTGTTTGAAGAATGGACTATTAAATCCACAGAAACAACTTCCCCTAATTCTCCTAGAAAAATGACGCATCAATATTTCTATAGATATTTCTATTATGTAATAGTGCAAACTCATAAAAGCCATTTGAAGTTCTTTTTAAAAATTAGTTTCAAACATACAATTTACGCTCTCTAATCCTTTTGTTTCATTTGTAGGTTGAAGCCACGGACATAAGCCTCTAATTTGTGGTGACCAGTCCCAGGCAAAGTTCCCTGATTTATTATGGTTCTAAATGAGATAACCCAGATTGTGAAGCTTCTGGCCGACAAGGGATGTACTGGTCCCCCTTCTTCATGCATCACTGCCACAGTTGGTTACAGCAAGGTTAATATATAAAGGATCCCTATCCTCGCGGATACCATTCTCCAAGACCAAATGAATTTGGGTTTTAAAAAGAGCTAATTTAACCAGACTTTGTTCAGTTAACAAAGGACGGAACTTATCAGTCACTAGATGTGAGAAAAAAAGAATATAACACACAGATTAGAAATAAGAGATGTGACCAAAACAATAAAATTTTCAAAAGATATATAGACCAATGTCAGAGTTCCAGGAAGACTAGATGATGGGAGGTTGTGAAACCAGTAGCACTGACATTGGTAGTTGTGCAGTTGATTTTGGGATGTTTGGCTTTGCAGGTCAGCCAATAGGCCTTTATCCTGTTTGCTTTTCTCTATGTTTTCAACTGTTTTTTGGTATCAGCAAGGAGAGAAATTATTCCTTTATTTTTCCCTGCAATGCAGGAGTAATTGGGTTTTTTTCCAGCATGATTCTCATAGCACACATCTTCATCCACTAGCACACAGACCAGAGCTGAGACTGAATTTTAACCAATGATTGTTTGTATTATTGAAAGGAGTAAACACAATATGCTTCTTGCCCTGACTTTCTCCCATCATGTTCACTGTTTGAAATAACTCACAGGCGATTACAGTTCAATTTGCAGTGCATTTATCTTACTGAGTCCTTTTTGAAGTTATCTGGACACCCATTTGGTGTGACGTTGCAAGATCATTCTCAAGACTGAGGGTGATCCATGCAGCCTTCCAAAAAGTCACTGCGCATTGCTTAGAGTTTACATTCCCAGTCATTTTTTTGGCAGTACAGCCTTTGATTTTTAAAAAAAATTTGTAATTAACCAGCCAATATATCAATAAGTGATCCAGGATTATGATCTATCATCATGACAATCACCATGTGAATTTCTGGTCAAATATCACCAAGACAGTTTTCTATGTCAGATCTTCATACAAGTTCATTCAGTGGCATCAACAGCTTCAACTGTTGTCAGCGATCTTACAATCAGTCCAGTGCAATGTCCCATGAATTGCACTGGATGGTTAAAGGCTTGGAATGGGCATTGAAGTGCACACTGTGGCCCCCTCACTAGCTTCCATAATTGCCTAGATTGCATGTGTTCGCATTACCAGAATTTACATCATGCCCACCCTACTAAGATTTCCTGAAAGTATGAAGATTGGAAGGTCAGCTGGACAACCTAAATGCCTTCTAGGACTGGGGTAATTTGGGTAATAATGGGTTTTCCTCAGCATTATAGGAACATAGGAGCAGGTGCATGCTATTTAGACCTTTCAGTTGCTCCACCTTTCAATAAAAACATGGTTGATTTAGTTGTGCAGCAGCTCCACTTTCCTGTCTGCACCCCATCACACTTAGATGGATGGGCAGTAGGGCAACTGGGCCTAATGGGAATCATGAACCCTGGTACTATACCTCATTCCAGGGTCCTTATACCAGCCTGTCTGTGTGCATTACTACCCTTCAAGAGCTTCTTTTGTGTGCCTTTTCAATGCATTTTGAGACCAAAAGAATGAAATAGTGCAACACTGGCTTATTAGGTGATGCTATCATGTTGTAACAGTGCTTCTTCATTTGAGTTGACCAGTGTTGTATATGGACTCACTCAGAATTAGAAGATTACATCAATATCTCTAGTTATCAACAGTGCATTAAATTTAAACCACAAACTAAGGCTCAATTTCCTAGTTACCACAGTATTTAAATTGTCACAAGATAGAAGGTATATGTTAGCAACAAAAAATGTTTTTGAAAGACACTTTTACAGAAAAAAAACTCATCACCTGTGCCTGGTGAGGTCGCAACGGATGTTTTACCATGACAAAGCTAGAGCTCTTTAACAGGGCAGTTACTATCATGTATCTGAGATCTGAATTCTAGGGGTAGTGTTCAGGGACAGACTGCTTAGGCTGGGGCTATTTTCCTGGAGTGTCGGAGCCTGAGGAGTGACCTTATAGAAATTTATAAAATCATGAGCAGTGTGGACAGGGTAAATAGGCAAGGTCTTTTCCCCAGGGTGGGAGAGTCTAAAACTAGAGGACATAGATTTAAGATGAGAGGGGTGAGATTTAAAAGTGTTCCAAGGGTCACTTTTGCACTCAGAGAGTGGTGCATGTATGGAATGAGCTGCCAGAGGAAGTGTTGGAGGCTGGTAAAATTACAACATTTAAAAGGCATCTGGATGGGTATATGAATAGGAAGGGTTTAGAGTCATATGGGCCATATGCTGGCAAATGGGACTAGATTAATTCAGGATATCTGGTCAGCATGGACGAGTTAGACCGAAGGGTTTGTTTCCATGCTGTACAGCTCTATGAAATTTTCCTACCTTTCAGTTGAGTATTCCTTTGTTGACAGGCTTAAAACTGTACATTTTAACCTTCTCCATTCTCTCTTGCATGCCTCCTTCTTGCCCTGAACGCAGCCTCCTCTTCCATTCCTTGCAGCATCTCCCTTTCTTCTCCCCTTACAGCATCCTCCATTCATCCCCTCCTTATAGCCTCCTTCTTTCCTTCTGTACCCTACAGACAGCCTTTCCCTTCCTCCTCGCAGTCTGGCCCTCTCCTCACCATTTTACTGCCTCCTCCTTCCCTCCTTGCAGCTGCCTTCTACCATCATACTTTTTTAAGTGTTAGCAGTTGCAGGGCCTGCATGTCGTTTTCATGATTGCACAGTGGAAATCCATTTCCTTGTTCAACTGGAAAAGTCCCTTGTAGATAACAATATTTCATCTCCTGCATGTCAGCAAGTAGTTAGTTACATTAGTATGATAGACATTCTTACAGAGATTTTGAGGAGACTCAGATGTTTGGACGTCCTCCTTCGAGATTGTAAATTGCTCTGCCCAGGTTCATATGACATCAGCAGTAGAATGTGGATGTTGCTGGCTGGGAAAATATTTATTGCTCATACCCTAGGTACTCTTGAGTAGGTGATGGTGAGCTGCCTTCTTGAACTGCTGCATTCCCCATGTTGTAGGTTGAAGCACAATGCCCTAAGGGAAGCAATTCCAGGATGTTGACTCAGCGACTGTCGAACAATGATGATATCTTTCCTTGATAATAAAGTGTGAAGCTGGATGAAACCAGCAGGCCAAGCAGCATCTCAGGAGCACAAAAGCTGACGTTTCGGGCCTAGACCCTTCATCAGAGAGGGGGATGGGGTGAGGGTTCTGGAATAAATAGGGAGAGAGGGGGAGGCGGACCGAAGATGGAGAGAAAAGAAGATAGGTGGAGAGGAGAGTATAGGTGGGGAGGTAGGGAGGGGATAGGTCAGTCCAGGGAAGACAGACAGGTCAAGGAGGTGGGATGAGGTTAGTAGGTAGGAAATGGAGGTGTGGATTGGGGTGGGAGGAAGGGATGGGTGAGAGGAAGAACAGGTTAGGGAGGCAGAGACAGGCTGGGCTGGTTGTGTGATGCAGTGGGGGGAGGGGACAAACTGGGCTGGTTTTGGGATGCGGTGGGGGAAGGGGAGATTTTGAAGCTTGTGGATTGTGGAGTCCACATTGATACCATTTGGCTGCAGGGTTCCCAAGCGGAATATGAGTTGCTGTTCCTGCAACCTGCGGGTGGCATCATTGTGGCACTGCAGGAGGCTCATGATGGACATGTCATCTAAAGAATGGGAGGGGGAGTTGAAATGGTTCACGACTGGGAGGTGCAGTTGTTTATTGCAAACCGAGCGGAGGTGTTCTGCAAAGTGATCCCCAAGCCTCCGCTTGGTTTCCCCAATGTAGAGGAAGCCACATCGGGTACAATGGATACAGTGTACCACATTGGCAGATGTGCAGGTGAACATCTGCTTAATATGGAAGGTCATCTTGGGGCCTGGGATGGGGGTGAGGGAGGAGGTGTGGGGGCAAGTGTAGCACTTGCTGCGGTTGCAGGGGAAGGTGCTGGGTGTGGTGGGGTTGGAGGGCAGTGTCGAGCAAACTAGGGCATCACGGAGAGAGTGGTCTCCCCAGAAAGCAGACAAGGGTGGGGATGGAAAAATGCCTTGGGTGGTGGGGTCGGATTGTAGATGGTGGAAGTGTCGGAGGATGATGCATTGTATCCGGAGGTTGGTGGGGTGGTGTGTGAGAACAAGGGGGATCCTCTTTGGGTGGTTGTGGCGGGGGCGGGGTGTGAGGGATGTTGAGATGGGGGTGAGGGAGGAGGTGTGGGGGCAAGTGTAGCACTTCCTGCGGTTGCAGGGGAAGGTGCTGGGTGTGGTGGGGTTGGAGGGCAGTGTCGAGCAAACTAGGGCATCACGGAGAGAGTGGTCTCTCCAGAAAGCAGACAAGGGTGGGGATGGAAAAATGCCTTGGGTGGTGGGGTCGGATTGTAGATGGCGGAAGTGTCGGAGGATGATGCATTGTATCCGGAGGTGTGTGAGAACAAGGGGGATCCTCTTTGGGTGGTTGTGGCGGGGGCGGGGTGTGAGGGATGTGTTGTGGGAAATGCGGGAGACGCGGTCAAGGGCGTTCTTGACCACTGTGGGGGGAAAGTTGCGATCCTTGAAGAACTTGGACATCTGGGATGTGCGGGAGTGGAATGCCTCATTGTGGGAGCAGATGCGGCGGAGGCGGAGGAATTGGGAATAGGGGATGGAATTTTTGCAGGAGGGTGGGTGGGAGGAGGTGTATTCTAGGTAGCTGTGGGAGTCAGTGGGCTTGAAATGGACATCAGTTACAAGCTGGTTGCCTGAGATGGAGATTGAGAGGTCCAGGAAGGTGAGGGATGTGTTGGAGATGGCCCAGGTGAACTTGAGGTTGGGGTGGAAGGTGTTGGTGAAGTGGATGAACTGTTCGAGCTCCTCTGGGGAGCAAGAGGTGGTGCCGATACAGTCATCAATGTAACGGAGGAAGAGGTGGGGTTTGGGGCCTGTGTAGGTGCAGAAGAGGGACTGTTCCATGTAACCTACAAAGAGGCAGGCATAGCTGGGGCCCATGCGGGTGCCCATGGCCACCCCCTTTGTCTGTAAGAAGTGGGAGGAATCAAAAGAGAAGTTGTTGAGGGTGAGGACGAGTTCGGCTAGGCGGATGAGGGTGTCGGTGGAGGGGGACTGGTCGGGCCTGTGGGACAGAAAGAAGCGGAGGGCCTTGAGGCCATCTGCATGCGGAATGCAGGTGTATAGGGACTGGAGATCCATGGTGTAAATGAGGTGTTGGGGGCCAGGGAATTGGAAGTTCTGGAGGAGGTGGAGGGCGTGGGTGGTGGCACGGATGTAGGTAGGGAGCTCCTGAACCAAAGGGGAGAAGTGGAGTCCAGATAGGTGGAGATGAGTTTGGTGGGGCAGGAACAGGCTGAGAGAATGGGTCAACCAGGGCAGGCAGGTTTGTGGATTATGGGAAGGAGATAGAAACAGGCCATGCGTGGTTGGGTAATAATAAGGTTGGAGGCTGTGGGTGGGAGGTCCCCTGAGGTGATGAGGTCATGAATGGTGTTGGTGATGATGGTTCGGTGCTCGGGGGTGGGGTCATGATCAAGGGGGTGGTAGGAGGAGGTGTCGGAGAGTTGGCGATGGCCTCGGCCATGGAGAGGTCAGTGCGCCATACTACCACTGCGCCACCCTTGTCTGCGGGTTTGATGGTGAGGTTGGGGTTGGAGCGGAGGGCTGCCCGTTTTGCAGGGGAGAGGTTGGAGTGCGTGAGAGGGGTGGAGAGGTTGAGGCGGTTAATGTCTCGACGGCAGTTGGAGATGAAGAGGTTGAGGGAGGGTAGGAGGCCTGGGGGTGGTGCCCAGGAGGAGGACTTGTGTTGGAAGCGGGTGAAGGGGTCAGTGGAGGGAGGGTTAGGTTCCCGGTTGAAGAAGTAGGCGTGGAGGCGAAGACGGCAGAAAAACTGCTCAATGTCCAAATGTGACTGGTATTCGTTGATGTGTGGTTGTAGGGGGACAAAGGTGAGCCCCTTGCTTAGGACTAACTGTTCGTCCTCAGTCAGTGGGAGGTCTGGGGGGAAGGTGAAGATTCGGCAGGGCTCAGTGTGGCTGTCTCCTCTGGGGTTGCTGGCTGTGGAGGTTGTGGGCGGAGCAATGAGGTTGTCGGCTCTGGGCGGGGTTCTGTCGGCAGTGGGAGGAGCGGGGTGGGTGGCAGCAGCAGTGGTGAGGGTGGTGTGTGTGGTCCTATCCCCGCCCTACCTCCCCACCTCTACTCTCCTCTCTACCTATCTTCTTTTCTCTCCATCTTCGGTCCACCTCCCCCTCTCTCCCTATTTATTCCAGAACCCTCTCCCCATCCCTGTCTCTGATGAAGGGTCTAGGCCCTAAACGTCAGCTTTTGTGCTCCTGAGATGCTGCTTGGCCTGCTGTGTTCATCCAGCTTCACACTTTGTTATCTTGGATTCTCCAGCAGCTGCAGTTCCCATTATCTCTGATGTCTTTCCTTGTCAGGATGATGAGTGACCTGGTGGGGCACTTGCAGGCAGTTATGTTCCCAGATAGTGTTGCCCTCATCATTCTAGATGCTAGCGGTTGTATGCCCATGGACAACATCTATAACTGTCTATAAAACATTTATCCAGCTCATCCTTGAATAAGTTTAAAGGACTTTCCTCCCCTTCCTTCTGAGAAGACAATTCCAGACTCTCAGGACCCTTTCTGGGAAAAATTGGTTTCCCATCTGTGTCTTAAAAGGAAGACTGCTTTCGAGATCATTCCTCCTTCATTAAGATTCGAAGGAGACAAGTGCAAGGAAAATTTTTCACATAGAGGGTGGTGGGTGCCTGGAATGCACTGCCAGTGGAGGTGGTAGATTCAGGCACATTAAGAATGTTTAAGGCATGTCTTCAGAGACGAATGGGAGGCAAACAGAGGGATAGAAACTGGACATGGGCAATAAGTAGCAGGTTGTAATAAGGATTAGACTCGGCTCAGGCTTGATGGGCCAAAGGGCCTGTTTTCGTGCCATATTGCATTGTAAGATTACCTCTCATGCTAAATTATAACGGATGTAAGCCTAATGTATTCAAAGCTTCTTCATAAGATAAGGCATTCGTCTGAGGAATGGGTTGACTGAACCTTCTATGAACTGCTTTTGAAGTAGTCAGCTGTCTACTGCTGCTGCTTGTTGTGACTGAGTCTTGCACCTCACACTTCCCTGGAGGGCAACGATCCTTATGTTCCTGAGGGTGTGACATCACAACCATTCCCGCACCCAACAAAGCACGGATAGACACTCCTTGTTGGCGAACCGATCATATGCTAACTTGGGACCACAATCGGGCAGCACGGTGGCACAGTGGTTAGCACTGCTACCTCACAGCACCACGGACCCAGGTTCGATTCTAGCCTCGGGTGTCTGTCTGTGTGGAGTTTGCGCTTTCCCCCCGTGTCTGCGTGGGTTTCCTCCCACAGTCCAAAGATGTGCAGGTTAGGTGGATTGGCCATGCTAAATTGCCCTTAGTGTTTAGGGATGTGTAGCTTGGGGTTATAGAGGGATGGTTCTGGGTGGGATGCATTGAGGTGCAGTGTGGACTTGTTGGACTGAAGGGCCTGTTTCCACACTGTAGGGATTCTAAACCCAATCGGCTGAGAACTGCAGTAGAGAGTGTCTGTGATAAGCAAAGCCATTGGAAATGGGAGCACTGTCAGAGGACTGCACTCCCACTTCCAAAATGAACAAGACTGAGTGATTATAGAATTAAAGTGATTCATAAAAGAAGCAAGATAGATCTAAGAATGAAAACCTTTTCACATGATTTGATTATTATTTTCACATATACCTAGTTACAGTGAAACGTTTTGTTTTACGTGCAGTACACACAGATGAGAGTGTAAAAAGTGCATCAGGAAATAGAACACAGCAAAGAATATAATGTTAGGGCTGCAGAGAAGGTTCACAAACAACGAGATTAACATTAAGTTTTAAATTTGACGGGTCCATTCAGAAATAGTAAAAGCCAGGAATGTACTGTCTGGAAATGTGGTGGAAACAGATTCAATGGATGCATTCAAGAGGATATTTGATGATTATTGGATAAAAACAATGTGCAAGAATAGGAGGAAAGGGAAAGAACTTGGCACTAGCTGATGATACTTATTTGAAGAGCCAGTGAAGACACATTGAGCTGAATGGCCTCTTTCTTTGTTGCAACACTTGTGATTCTGAGTTGCCTAAGGCTCTAAGCAAATATGCAAGGATTTCAACCGCTGATATATAGCTCTGCTATATCGTAGATTGGAAAGTGCAGCACTTTTTCCATCGAGAGGCCAGGGGCCACTTTGGAGTCGCAGAAACCTACACAGTAGATAACAAAATGTGGAGCTGGATGAATACAGGAGCACAAAATCTTAGGAGCACAAAAGCTGATGTTTCGGGCCTAGACCCTTCATCAGAACCTTACATACAGCATCAGCTGCTTGACCTGTGGTGTTTATCCAGCTCCACACTTTGTTATCTTGGATTCTCCAGCATCTGCAGTTCCCATTATCTCCTACACAGTAGATGCCTAGTATCAGCGAAACTTTGAATATCATGGCTGGTGCCATAAGTTCACTTCAGCAACAGGCCAGAGAGTAGTGCTCTTGCCCTTGACTTCCCTACAAGTTCACCTCAATGGCAGAATTCCATATGTCAGTGCATTAACAGCATGAAATCAGCAGTCAGATTAGGTGATTCAGTGAAGATTCGTGAAGTGCAACAGTTGGTGGCGGCTGCCTCAGCTTTATGTATCACTGACTATTTATGTCCAGTTTCAGTGTTGTTACTGGGATTTAGCAAAGCCTCTCTGATTTGGTGAAAAAAATGCCTTCAGTAACCCACCTATTTTGGAGGTTTACTTATGATTTAGCTGATTCACTGCAAGTCTTTTTGTTTTGCATGGTGTGTCACAGCAGGCTGGATTAGAGATCTTTTCCCTGTGTTGAAATCTGATTACTTTGTACTTTAGGGTGCAGAGAGTGTGATGCCTGCATAGACTGCTATTTCCAATTTCCAGGAACGCAGTTCAGCGCCAACAGATGTTTCACAAATTGATAGAAATGAAGTAACAGAATACCAACTAAGCTTTCCGGAATGTTCTGAGCAGCTTGAGTATCAATGAAATTGGACAATCAAGATATACCTCATGCCCTTCCTTTGTAGTACATCATCCATTTTCTATTTCTGAATTAGGTGACCAACTGCTCTGTCTTTCAACCTCAGGGATCTGAAATTGCTTCTATCAGTTGTTCTGAAGTCATCCCCAGACAATAAGAGATTGGCCACAGGGAATGCTCTCACAACCTTCAGCTCTGACACAGTAACTAAGGACTAACTATCTTGAACTGGCTGGCAATTAATTAAGAGATTGATTAGGTTAGGATTGTTTTGACTGGAGTTCGGATGAATGAGGGGGTTTTAGATGCAGGGAGAATGTTCCCAATGGTGGGTGTGTCCAGAACCAAGGATCACAGTCTGACGATTCGCGGTAGATCATTTAGGACAGAGGTGAAGAGACATTTCTTCACTGAAAGAGTGATGAGTCTGTGGAGTTCGTTACTACAGGAAGTAGTTCATGCCGAAACATTGAATGCATTCAAAAGGTGACTAGATATAGCACTTGGGCAAATGAGCTCAAAGGAGGAAACAGGATTAGGCTGTTGAGTTGGATGATCAGCCATAATTGTGATGAATGACGGGGAGCAAGCTTGAAGAGCTGAATGGCCTCCTCGTGCTCATATGAGGACTGTCCTGCTGCCTGTCCTTTTAGGAAACTGCTTTATTCATCACAAAATATATTTTGTTTAGAAAATTTGTAAAGCACATTACATAAGAGTTCAAAATTAACATTACACAATGTGTAATACAGCTCAGCATCTCCCAAGACAATTGTACATGTGGGCACTTGTGCATTTTACCTGGAAAGCTCTCAAAACGCCCAGGAAATCTCAATCATAGGGTGACCAATCAGAAAGATTGCCCCTCCACTATGTAGGATAGACAGGGTTTTTGGGGAGCTGTTGCCCTGCTCACATTCCTCCAATCTGAGCAGCAAAAACTCGCCAGAGGATAGCTGCAAGTGGTGTGGACATGCTGAGTGTATGGCCTGACAGGGTGGTCAATAATTGTCCAAGAGAGGGCTGTGGTGCTCGATGAGTAATCCAGGGGGAGACAGAGTGCTCCATGAGTGACCTAGGGAGCGACATGATGAGCGACCCAGGGAGAGACACGGTAAGTGATCCAGGGAGAGACATCATGCTCAGTGATGACCCAGGCAGGGACGCAGTGAATGTTTCAGGGATGGGCATAGTTCTCAGCGAGTGACCTAGGGAGAGACGCAGTACATGGTGAGTCACCCAGGGAGGGACACGGTGAATGACCCAGGGAAGGACGCCGAGCTCTGAGTGACCAAGGGAGGGACATGGTGAATGACCCAGGGAGGGACACAGTACTCAATGAGTGCACCCTGAGGATCCTAGAGTTTCCTGAGTGATGCTGTCTGACTTGCCAAGCCTGTTTTAAATTCAGATTTTCACTACCTGCAGGATATTCATTTTTTTATAACAGCCAAGGGGTTTGGCAGGAGGCTTAAAATGCAGCTCTTCTAAGAGGGAACAGTTTTCTGTCAGCTGCTTCCTCTTCTGCTCCTGATACCAGAACAGTTTCAGTCCAGTCACTCATTTAAAATTTTAAATAATCCTGTAAACCTTAGACAGAACTTCATGTAAACCGTGTATCAGAAAAACAAAGATGTCATTCTCTCTCCCTCCCTCACTCTGTCTTTCTCCTAATCTCGAGTTCATCAAGATTTGGAGCACCATACTTCTGTTTGAGTAATATTCTGTTTCACCTAGCAAAGCAGGGAAGGAGATAATTACAAAATGTAATAAAGCTGTATTTCCTGGTACATAGACCTCAGCGTTCATCCATAGTTTTAACTACAGCAGCGTCTCTCATTTATAAGCATCTTAAATAAAGTAAAATGTTGCAAGATGCTTCACAGGCAAGATTTGATTAAGCTGCATAAAGAAATATAAGGACAGTTCACTGAAAATTAGGTCAAAATGTTGGTTTTAAGGAATCTCATAAAATGGGGATAGGTATAAGGGGGTGTGTTGGGGGATATGTGCCAGGGCTTAGGGTCTGGACACATGAATGCACAACCACCAGTGGAGGAACAACAAAACAGATGAGCAAGAGACCAATGTTGGAGGACTGCAGGCATGCTGTAGGGTTGCAGAACTGGAAGACTTTGCTTGTTAAGCATCCTTCTCAGAGTTGGGCCCATTAAATTCAGCCAAAGAAAATCACCCAACCTTCTCAGTATGTATTCAGAATGACTTAGGCTTTTCTAACTCTCAATCTTCTGCTTACTCATGGCTTGTGGCTGTGTTAATGCAAATTTCTCATTGATATTGGGTTGAAAATAAGCCTGCCCTTATGCTACAGGCATAGTGTCTCTCAAGACATCGAATTAGTGATCTTTATTAGGACTTCAAAATTAACACAGCTAATAAATGCAGCGTTTATGGGATCAGCATCATTTATATTCACAAAGAAGACATTGGAGATTTGAAACATTGGCTTTTGGCCTCTTGCAGGAGACCGGTGCAAAACCAGATAAAATTTAAAAATATTGCACGGAAATAACTGTGAGCCAAATGGTCGGCTGGTATGCTGCTAATATGTATAGCACTCATATGGTGCATACAAATAGACTAAAGGTGAATGCAAGCACCCCACCTCATTAGTGTTGTGAGGTCTCAAGACAGCAGTATGACCAGCTCTGTAATTTGTTTGAAACTGGTGCAACAGTGACAGTCCAGATAGTGGTTTCATTGTTGAGGCAAGTGACAAATGGCAAGCCGTGATATACATTGGTACAGTTTGCATTCCTATTTCAAAAAATTCTCTTTACGTACTGAAAGAAATACCAAAAGAAATTCTGATTGATCGTGTACATAGAGTTACCCAATATACACATTATTGTTGTGCATTCACAGTTTATTATTCCCAGTAGCTCTCTGTATATGCATTATGCATAGATTGCTGAAACTTACTGTTTTTGATTATGTGCCAGTTGCATCAAATTTTTGGAGGGGCTGTTACAGTGAGTCTGAGTTTTCTTGCAAGTCTTACAAACTCACCTCATTAATTTTTAATTTACAAACTCCCCACCCCCCAAACCAATACCCCTCTCATTGATAACAAGCTGTAGAGCTGGATGAACACAGCAGGCCAAGCAGCATCATAGGAGCAGGAAAGTTGACGTTTCGGGCCTAAAAACAATTTTAACCCCTCTCATTGAATTCTACTCCATCTTTACCATAGCATTCCTTGAACTGCCTTGATTGGGAGGTGGTGCCCTAATGGAGTAAACTATAGGATAGAGCCTGAAGAGAGAGAAGAGCAGTTGGATAGACAAAGGAGTAGATAACACTCTGGCTAGGACAGTGAAACCTGTTAATGGAGACTGTTATTGACTAACAACAGGGGTGTGCAATGGCAGCCTATCCTCAGAAATGGAAACAGATGACAAGGAATGGAAAGGAAGAGTCAGATGTAGACCAGGTGAAAGTGAGGGCAGGGTGGAAATTGGAAGCAAAATCGATGAACTTTTCCAATTCCAGATGAGAGAGGGAAACAGCACTAGTGATAACATTGATATATCGGAGAAAAAATTGTGGGTGGGGGCCAGAATATGACCGGAACAATGCATTTTCCACGTACTCATTTTCTTCAGATCAAAAGGATGGCCATGGGTACCCGCATGGGCCCCAGTTATGCCTGTCTCTTTGTGTGGCACATGGAATATTCCTTGTTCCAGTTCTATTCTGGCCTTGTTTTCATATATAGAGATAATGGGAACTGCAGATGCTGGAGAATCTGAGATAACGAAGTGTGGAGCTGGATGATTCATCCAGCTCCACACTTTGTTATGTTGTTTTCATATAGTCTCCACTGCACACTACCTATTGTTAGTCACTAACAGTCCCCATTAACAACTGTTCATCCTCCTAGGCAGATCATTATCACCTCCTTCGTCTATCCAACTGCTCTTCTCTCTGTCTTTGGGCTCTATCCCATCATTTACTCCCTACCCCATTCCCCTCCCTATTTTCTGCATATAAACTGACATTTCCCCAGCTACCATCGGTTCCGATGAAGGGTCACTAGACCCAAAATGTTAACTCTGATTATTTTCTCCACAGATGCTGCCAGTCAAGATGGGTAGTTGGCCTCCTGACACTCATGTGGACTCTGACCATCCCAAGCAGCTGACTGACTGTGTCCAAGCTCCAGAACTGGTATCATAGGCTGCCCATGACGTATTGTGCTGGGACACCATGTCAAATGCCAATGGCCAGATGTGGGGTGTGTATGGCCAGTGACCGCAGAGTGTACCCTGAGATATTGGTGCTCATATTCAACATTAAGGTAATTTGAAGCAAGCTGGAGTCATTGGATGCCCACTCTCGTTTCCATGGTGATAATTCTTGATAAAATCCAAAAGAACTGTGGATGCTGTAAACAAAAACAAAGTGTTGGAAAAGCTCAACAGGGCTGGCAGCATCTGTGAAGGAGAAAACAGAGTTAACGTTTTGAGTCTGGTGACCCTTGCTCAGAACTGATGGTGGCTGGGAAAATGTCAGTTTATATGCAGAAAATAGGGAGGTAGGTCAGATAGGGGTAAATAATAGCATAGAGCCCAAAGAGAGAAAGACAGTTGGACAGACAAAAGAGTTGCTAGCGATCAGGCTGGGAGGGTGAATAGTTGTTAATGGGGACTGTTAGTGACTAACAACAGGGTGTGTATAGTGGTAGGCAATGTGATAACAAGGCCTGGTGTGTGGGGTAGGGGGCTAGGACTTGGGAGAGTTTAGGTCCTAAAATTATTGAACTCGATATTGAGTCTAGAGGGCTGCAGGGTCCCCAAGCAGAAAATGAGGTGTTGTTCTTCCAACTTATGTTGAGCTTCGCTGGAACACTGTAGCAAGCCAGAGACCGATGTAAGCAAGGCAGCAGGGTGGTATGTTAAAGTGGCAGGCAACAGGTAGCTCAAGTTCTTTTTTGTGAGCAGAACGTAGATGTTCTGCGAAGTGGTCACCCAGTCTACGCTTTATTTCCCCAATGTAGAGGAGACCACATTGTGAGCAGCGAGTGCAGCAGACTAGATTGTGGGAAGTGCGGGTGAAGTGTTGCTTCACCTGGAAGGTATGTTTTGACCCTTGGATGCTGGGGAGGGAGGAGGTAAATGGGCAGGTTCACTGGTTACAGGGGAAGGTGCTGTAGAGCAGTGGGGAGGTGTTGGGGATGAGGGAAATGTGGACCAGGGTGTCCCAGAGGGAACGGTCCCTACGGATGGCAGACAAGGGAGGGGAGGGGAGGGGAATGTGTTTTTGGTGGTGACTTCTTGCTGGAGTAGTGGAAATGGTGTCTGATGATCTTCTGGATGTAGATGCTGGTGGGGATGGTAGATGAGGATAAGGGGAACCCTACCGCTGTTGTGGGAGGGAAGGGAAGAGGTGAGGGTGGAAGTGCATGAAATAGGTCGAACCTGGTTGAGGGCCCTGTGACAATGGAGCTGGGGAATCCTCGGTTGAGGAACATGGTGGGCATTTTGGAGGCTCCCTTGTCAAAGTTGGCCTCATCTGAACATATACGATGGAGACGGAAGAACTGAAAGAATGGGATGAAGTCTTTACAGGAAGTGGGGTGTGAGGATGTATAGTCCAGGTAGCTGTGAGAGTCAGTGGGTTTGTAGTGAATATCTATCCCCAGTCTATCCCCAGAAATGGAAACAGAAATGTCGAGGAAGGGAAGGGAGGAGTCAGAGATAGACAAGATTAAAGTGAGGGCAGGAAGCAAATTGGAGGTGAAATTGATGAAGTTTTCCAATTCCAGATGAGAGAGGGAAGCAGCACTGATGATATCATTGATGTATTGAGGAAAGAGTTGTGGCTGGGGGCCGGATTACGACTGGAACAAGGAATGTTTCACATACCCCACAAAGAGACAGGCATAACTAGGGCCCATGCGGGTAATTCTTGATGTTGAGCTTGTTCAGTACATTTGGTGAGATAGGGAGTTGCGTATTAATGAGGCCAGTTGTGGCGGCCATAATGCATTTAACAAGTTATAATCCACTTCAAGTGGCACCTGCCTATTGTCTACTGAGCACTTTGCCATTTGATAAATGCATAAAAGGCAATTGCTCCCAATATCGAGATAGGCAATATCAAATAATATATGAGATTCTGTCACAAATCTCATTCCAGCTCCCATCACTCAGGTCACTATAAGATTTTGCCCAAAATGTTTCAATAGTGGCAATCTCAAAGATTTGCATGTGCATTGTGGTTCACTGTTTTGGTGTCCAAATATAATTGACCATCCCATGTAGTCCCAAGTTTCCACTTGAGTTCAGGTTTGTTGAGTATGTTGAATGTTTGTACCCTGACGGAATCTCCAGGTTTGAATCTGGCAATGTTTTGGCAGCCTTGTCGTAATGAGATATGGCTTTCTGCTACTTCACCTTGATTTTGTTACTCATGCCTGATACGGATGGTGGTTCAGGAGGATTTTGCTACCAGCAGAAGTATTTTGTGTGCAGTGTGACATTAGTCTTTGTGCTGGATTACTATCCATGCCTTCAGTTGGTGCGTATCTCCATTCCAGATTGCCTTGTATTCAAATGTGCCGGAGACTACTTGATTTTGTTGTGAATCTTTTGGTGATTTTCATTGCTGCCTCAACCTTTCCATTTAACTGAGGATAATATGGAGATGATGTGTGATGTTGAATCTCTCAATCTTTAATAAAGCAACTTAATCATTTACTCATGAACTGATAGCAATTGTCTCCCATGGCAATGTTGGCAATGCAAAAACAGCTGAAATAAGACTTCAAGATAACGAGGTGTAGAGCTGGATAAACACAGCAGGCTAAGCAGCATCACAGGACCAGGAAGGTTGATGCTTTGGGCCTAGACCCTTCATCAGAGTCTAGCTTCTCCATCTCCATCTGCTGTTCCTATTATCTCTGAAATAAGGCTTCAGATCTCCAACAGTCTCAATAGTGGTCATTGAGGTCAGCTGGTCTCCCAACCAGCCAGTCTGAATGGTTGTATATTGTGTGAAGATAATCAGTTCCTGGGAGAGTGACAGGGTGTGCTCCCAGCTCACCCATGGTCTGTCTGGGGTACGTATGTCATCAGATGCCCCCTAGCATGCTGAGTCTGATACTCGTGACTTGTCTGATGTGGTCCTTGATTTCATTGCTCATGTTTGGCTAGGAGAACACTTCTCTTAACTTCCTCAGACTCGATTCCATTCCTTCGTGGGTTTCATGAATACATTTTAACATCTCTCCTTTCAGCTCCTTTGGGCTAATGACACTGTTTCCTTCGAACAATATGCTATCTTGGGTTGTCAATTCATCTTTGCAAGCCTAATATGGTGTCAGACGTGGGTCTTGATAATTTGAGGCCATCCTTTTAATCACTAAGCGTGGAATCTTCACAGCCTGTAAAGTACCTAAGTCATGCTGAGGAAGTTGGGAGAGATGGCCAGGAAGCAGGTTCTGGCTATTGAGGGCAAAATGTTCTATTTTCCAACCAAGTGTTGAATGGTGAGATAAGATTTTCATTGGTGAGCAACAAGAGGCCAACTCACATTCATTCCCATCTCATTATTACCTAAAGCCATTCATTAATATGCAGTTCTAATCTTTCCACACACTGGCTGGAAACCAAATTTTGACAATTCCTGACATGAAAGATGCAGCAGGTACCTAATGAATCCAGAATTCTCCTAGCCACTTCGAACTTCTATCTTGTATGCCAGGCACCACATCTCAGAGCACATTTCATGGACAGTGGGCATATGCACACCCTGTCCACAGACCTCAGCACCTGACATGTACCAGCCTCGCCACATCACCTTGGCACATTTCGGATCCAGTTTTATACGGTTTTGCACTTTATTGCTGCACATTGGAGCTCCCTGCCATTTTTCACTGGCAAGGACAGTTTGTACACAGGAACACCCACCCACCTCATGGATTCAACCAGGCTGCATCCCAGGGATGCTGCTCAGTCTCATAGGTCTGCTTCACATTGTGTCTACTTCAGTGGTTATAGCATCCGTGCTCTGCCTTGCCTGTCCTTACCATTTCATTTTGTGCTTTGATTCTGAGTTAGAGCTTAAAGGCCCCAGCATTTCTATCTTGCCTTGCTATTTAGCAACCAGATGGCTGGTTATGATTGTTAACAGTCTTTAGTCAAGTTAAGAGAAATTTCGATCAGAGATAATGGGAACTGCAAATGCTGGAGAATCCAAGATAACAAAGTGTGGAGCTGGATGAATACAGCAGGCTAAGCAGCATCTTAGGAGCACAAAAGCTGATGGTTTGGGCCTAGACCCTTCATCAGAATAAGTTTTTCTGATGAAGGGTCTAGGCCCGAAATATTAGCTTTTGTGCTCCTAAGATGCTGTTTGGCCTGCTGTGTTCATCCAGCTCCATACTTTGTTATCGTAAGAGAAATGTCTTTCTGTCTGGAGGTCCTGTCACAGTAAGTCAAGGACCTGATAACTGTCCAGGGGCTTACGTACCATCAACTAGTTGTTCGGGACTGTCAGTACCTATTCAGTCTGGGGATTTGGCCACAGTCAGCCTTGCAGCCAGTCTGAGGATTAGAGGGAAATCAGTCAGGGAGCTGCACAGAGTTTTGTCAGGAGTCTGGTCATTCATTACTTAGTGCTGTCAAAGTTAGTCAAGGAAGTAGGCCAGGGTCAGCACTGGGGTCTGCCCATATTCACGTCATGGGCTGGAGGAGGATATTGCTGCAGGAGAGAAACTGGGTAACTCAATTGTATGGATTGCAGGCTGCATGCTGAGATGAAGAGGGCGACTCAGTCTATACAGGGGGAGAGATGATAGAGCATTGAAGGGAAGAGGGAAATGTAAGTCTAAGGGTCATCAACACCTTTGTTTCGAAGGGGGACAGTGGTCTACTGTATCTGGCATGATGACTCAAAATGCTTGGCATGGGGGGAGGGATTTGAAAGGTTTAGATATATGGGTTGAATAGGGAAATGGGAAAGTTTAAAGCTGAAAGGGTTGATGGGGAAGTCTCCCAAGAGGAGAATGTGTGCGTTTAGGGGTTTCACCAAGGGCATGAGGCAGAGCATGAGACTCACTGTGTGTGGAGGAACTACTGTTACTTCCATTGTGCTGTAAATAACAAGTGCACAATGGAGCTGAATAAATGAATGATTTATTTTTACCGTGAAATACAAAAAAAGATATTCTGAAAAATTTTCATTTGTTGCCATAATCCAGTGCCATTCTGATAGTTTAAGAATAAGAGAAAATGAAATGATATCGTTGAAAAGGAAGCCAATCTATGTACAAGCCAGCTCAGCCACCAATCCTCAGGCGTTGTCTTTCGCCGCTGGGCTGATTCTCCTTCAACACTGCCTACACCAGGCACACCAACATTAGAGAGTATCACCACAGTCTACATTGTAGTGGTGTCCTCTCACTGCCACTTTGCTGCCGCCAGTGCCGGAACCAGCCAACAATAAAGTTACCAGTTCTCATGTACCATCTTTTGTTGCTGACCTAACTTGCGGACAGTGCCTCAGGGCTTGCTGTCCTCCATGGTGGGCTCACTCCCCACCGCACTGGACTCACTCTCCCATCCACACTGGACTTGCTGTCTCCACCAGCTGTGCTCGCTGTCCCCCTGCATGGCTTGCTCCCCTCCCCGACGAGTCTTGATTATCCCGGGAGGAGCCGACACTGTTATTGCTGCTCCTGCTCATGCTTGGAAGGCTGGGCCCACTCTCACCTGGCCAAAGATGCTGACAAAGGCTTTTAAAGAGAACAAAAAGCACAAGTAATAGAGCGAAAGTATAAGGTGAGAAGAAAGGAAAAAAAGTAAGCAGATGAGCCCTGGACTGGAAGCTCGAATGCAGCATTACTACTCAACTATGTTTTAGGGCATTTTGGGAAAACGGTTGGGACCACACCTGGAGGGGTGGGTAGATATTTTGTTCTGTGAGACAGGGGCTTCACCTTTGAGTGATAAGAGACTCTACGACAGGCAATAGCATCACCCATATAGTGCAGGTTGAAGACGCCTACAATCACTGCGTGCTATATGTGATCCTTAGACATTGATTTACTACATTGACTACAGATCCTGGCCCTAATCCCTTTTAACCATACTTTGCAACTCTCAGAGTCAATGTTACTAATGCTTGCGATGTTCAAGCAATATAGTGCAATGCAGCCTGGAAAGATTCACGCCAGTTTCCAAAGCAGCATCACCTTCCAGCATCCCAGAGCCTGCACAAACTGCAGCAGCTGGTCACTTACACACCATGCATCACGGAACATTGTGTAATGCTGAAGATAGCTGGCCTTTCTACCTTCATTCTTGTACATGCAGCTGGACTGATACTCATTCATGCACTTGATGATAGAAACATTATATCTAAAAAATGAGTGGGAGTAGGTCATTCGGTCCTATGAGCTGGCTCCACCATTCAAATTGATCATTTCTTATCTTCAGCTCAGTAGCCTGTTCCCATTTTGTTCCTCTGTATCCTTTGAAAAGGATCTTTGATGCAAAGTATACATACATTAATAAATTAGGATAATGTATTGACAATGAAGTGTCACCTGTGGCACCTACATGCCCTCAGAAGATCTTCTTTCTTTCCCTCCCATTATGTCTTGTTGCAGCCCCAGGATCTGCAGCAAGGATAGAAGGAGGCTACCCTACAGTGGAATCTGTGGACCTTGGTCAGGCAACCCTAGAAGCGTTTGCGTTAGAGCACCCAGTTATTGGAGAGTGTGTCCTGCCTAGAGTCAGGTGTACCGTTCTCAGCTTGAACTCCCACAGGACTGAGGGTGGCACAAAGGGTGGAGGTGGGAAGCCTGGCCACCACTGGACTGCCCTGAGAGATGACCTTTATGGGCATGGGAGAGCTGTATACTAGTTACTAGTGTAGGGGTTTGAGGTGGGTAAGTGCAAGCGAGGGAAGTTGTTGCATCTATAAGTGAGAGTGGTGGTACAAGATCTTTGGTGGGAAGTGCGTGCAGTAGCAGAGATACAGTGAATTTGAAGGAGCAGGCAGAAGGTGGTGGCAATTATATTGATAGAGCACAGAAAGACATTGACATCCTTCCTGCAAAGCAGGACACCCATTTTCCCCTATCTGCCATATGGTCACGGGGCAAATGTCACAAACTGTGCAGTGCACCTCCACACTGACAGAAGCTTGTCTGGATGCACAACACTCTTTTAATAATGGTGCCAAGAATGCAGGATGCCCTGCTGTGGTGAATACTTCTGCTGTGGGTGAATAGGAGAAACAGGGTATTATAAGGGCATTGTGCAAATGTAATGAAGCAAGTTGGGAAGGTAGCTCAAAAACATCCACTACGCTCTTGGAGAGAGACCCTCCAAGAAACTCACCATATCAAGACACTAAGATGATTTTTGATAAAATTTAATCTTATATCTTGCAACATGTAGAGAGTTGTTGGATAGTCGACTTGATGTGGGCAATCAGTTTATATGTTAGATTCAGTGTCTGTGCTACAGGTTGATGACTGGATTCCAGAACATGTTGAGCTGTTGCTGCTACTTCTCATTGGATCGAGCCGATTACATACATCATATACTCTCTTCAATGGCAGGGCTGCTGTCGACAGTATGTTTGTAATCTTCCCTTGCTTATAACCACAATCAGATGGTATCTCTCTGACTGAAGTTTGCAGACACTTTGGAACAAATAGCAACCACTTGAGGAAAATACTTCGGAGTGGTCCTTGGTTGGACTCTACTGTCACTTTGTCCCTTCCAAGAGTGTTGATGAAAATGTTTTCAGGCAAAGACAATGGCTGACACTGTTTTTCAATCCTGGCATAATGTGTTTCTGGTGGTATTAGTACCCTGGATGCTAAAGCGACTATCTGACCTTGCTGTGTGAGGGGTTCTCCAAGTTCTGTCTTGTTGGTGTCAAACCGCAGGGTCATGTCACTTAATATTTCAGCAAGGTAGTTGCCATCACTATTTGCTTGATTTTACTGAATGTTGCACCTTGTTCGGTGTCCCAGTACCACTGCGCTTCCTTGACTAAGAATGGGTATGATGGACAAACTCTCAGTCACAAATTGGGCGAGAATTTTAGCAAATAGTTGATGGGCCTAACCAATTGTGCAAATACTTGTGAATTGGTTGGTTCCTGAATTACAGCTGTCACCTTTTTGGGAGATGGATGAAAACTTTTTACTATCTACCTGAATTCAGACATCTTTATTTGCGTTCTTTTCTTGTTCTGATTTGGTTTTATCTGGTGGTCTCCATCAAGCAATTGCGCTAGATTTTGACTGTGGTCACCAAAGGCTTCTTCCATAGTGTCTCTTACATCCAGAAATCATCTGCTATTGCTTCCACTTCCAGAAGATCAGTAATTATCTCATATTGTCTACGTTGTTACTGCTCTGGAGCTGTCGAAATGCCACATGTGCAAGTGTCTGTAAATCCAGAATACTGTCTGAGATGTAGGTAGGAAGCTGATACTTCCATCAAGTTTTATTTGCCAAATACGATCCATCTCATCAAGGTTCCTGAAGTTTTTTTTGCCTTTGCAAGTTATGGTAAATTTCCTTTGACGTTTGCATTGGGGTAGTGACATTACTTAAGAGCGTTATTCAGATAATTTCAGTCAAATTATATTCTCAACATTCCAGCTTGTCTCAGTATGGCCAGTTTCTTTGCTCTTTCACAGTTTTGTTCAGGTTCTTAAGGTAGATTTTACAGTTTGAAGTTTCCTCTGTCTGTTTTGTTAGCAGATGTGTTTCCCGTTCTTTAACGTTCACTCTCGGCTCCATTTCTGACACTGTGTAACACTCTGTCACCATACTCTGATCTATGAATCTTATTGAAAGTGGCTACGAGATGGCAATGAGTGATTATGGATGTCACATTACCAAGGTAAGCCAGGAGGCACATTGGTGCAAGTTGTAATTCCATTTGCAATGACCACTATGCCTATAATGTGGACGTGCTGGTGTTGGATTGGGGAGGACAAAGTCAGAAGTCACAAGATGCCAGGTTATAATCCAACAGGTTTATTTGAAATCACACATGCTTGCAGAGTGCAGTCTGTTCTTCAGGTGCAGTGAGAGAGCAGAACACACAGACCCAGAGTTTATAGGCAGAGAGATCAAACGTTCATACAACTGGTGTGAATGGTGTGTCAGATGACAAGTCTTTCAGGTGACTAGGAATGTCAGACAGTGAGTAAAGTGCCAACAGCTGAATAACCAGTGAAGTGATAACCTGCAATCTGATTAAGTGAGGCAGAGAGATAATTAGGAAAAATTTAAAATAAGGTGGTGGTGGAGACAAATTAAATGACTGGAATTGCATGCCAAATTCAAAACTACACAAACTAATTGAGGTAGAGAGATCATAACAATTTATCAAGGTGATGCTATCAAAACAGGAGAGTAAGGAAGATTTTACAAATACAGAACAGTAAGGTGGGGTCACCTGTAGCATGACATGAACCCAAGATCACGGTTGAGGCTGTCTTCATGATTTTGGAACTTGACTATCAGCCTGTGCTTAGTGTTGTGTGACTTCTGACTTTGCCCAATATATATATGTAGACACACGCATGCACCAATCTTTAGTGTTTTTATCGGGGTATTGTTCTGGACATTCTTAACAGGCGAATGATTACAGGGGGCTCACCTTTGTCCCCCTACAACCACACATCAACGAATACCAGTCACGGTTGGACATAGAGCAGTTTTTCCGGCGTCTTCGCCTCCATGCCTACTTCTTCAACCGGGAACCTAACCCTCCTTCCACTGACCCCTTCACCCGCTTCCAACACAAGTCCTCCTCCTGGACACCACCCCCAGGCCTCCTACCCTCCCTCGACCTCTTCATCTCCAACTGCCGTCGAGACATTAACCGCCTCAACCTCTCCACCCGTCTCACCCACTCCAACCTCGCTCCCACAGAACGGGCAGCCCTCCGCAGCCCCGCTCCAACCCCAACTTCACCATCAAACCCGCAGACAAGGGTGGCGCAGTGGTAGTATGGCGCACTGACCTCTACATCGCCGAGGCCAGACGCCAACTCTCCGACACCACCTCCTACCGGCCCCTCGATCATGACCCCACACCCGAGCACCAAACCATCATCTCCAACACCATTCACGACCTCATCACCTCAGGGGACCTCCCACCCACAGCCTCCAACCTCATTGTTCCCCAACCCCGCACGGCCCGTTTCTATCTCCTTCCCAAAATCCACAAACCTGCCTGCCCTGGTCGACCCATCGTCTCAGCCTGCTCCTGCCCCACCGAACTCATCTCCACCCATCTGGACTCTATTTTCTCCCCTTTGGTCCAGGGACTCCCCACCTACGTCTGTGACACCACCCACGCCCTCCACCTCCTCCAGGACTTCCAATTCCCTGGCCCCCAACACCTCATATTCACCATGGACGTCCAGTCCCTATACACCTGCATTCCGCATGCAGATGGCCTCAAGGCCCTCCGCTTCTTCCTGTCCCGCAGGCCCGACCAGTCCCCCTCCACCGACACTCTCATCCGCCTAGCTGAACTCGTCCTCACCCTCAACAACTTCTCTTTTGACTCCTTCCACTTCCTACAGATTAAGGGGGTGGCCATGGGCACCCGCATGGGCCCCAGCTATGCCTGCTTCTTTGTAGGTTACGTGGAACAGTCCCTCTTCCGCACCTACACAGGCCCCAAACCCCACCTCTTCCTCCGGTACATTGATGACTGTATCGGCGCCGCCTCTTGCTTCCCAGAGGAGCTCGAACAGTTCATCCACTTCACCAACACCTTCCACCCCAACCTTCAGTTCACCTGGGCCATCTCCAGCACATCCCTCACCTTCCTGGACCTCTCAGTCTCCATCTCAGGCAACCAGCTTGTAACTGATGTCCATTTCAAGCCCACCGACTCCCACAGCTACCTAGAATACACCTCCTCCCACCCACCCTCCTGCAAAAATTCCATCCCCTATTCCCAATTCCTCCGCCTCCGCCGCATCTGCTCCCTCGATAAGACATTCCACTCCCGCACATCCCAGATGTCCAAGTTCTTTAAGGACCGCAACTTTCCCCCCACAGTGATCGAGAACGCCCTTGACCGCGTCTCCCGTATTTCCCGCAACACATCCCTCACACCCCGCACCCGCCACAACCGCCCTAAGAGGATCCCCCTCGTTCTCACACACCACCCTACCAACCTCCGGATACAACGCATCATCCTCCGACACTTTTGCCATTTACAATCCGACCCCACCACCCAAGACATTTTTCCATCCCCACCCCTGTCTGCTTTCCGGAGAGACCACTCTCTCCGTGACTCCCTTGTTCGCTCCACACTGCCCTCCAACCCCACCACAGCCGGCACCTTCCCCTGCAACTGCAGGAAATGCTACACTTGCCCCCACACCTCCTCCCTCACCCCTATCCCAGGCCCCAAGATGACATTCCACATTAAGCAGAGGTTCACCTGCACATCTGCCAATGTGGTATACTGTATCCATTGTACCCGGTGTGGCTTCCTCTACATTGGGGAAACCAAACGGAGGCTTGGAGACTGCTTTGCAGAACACCTCCGCTCGGTTCGCAATAAACAATTGCACCTCCCTTTGGCGAACCATTTCAACTCCCCCTCCCATTCCTTAGACGACATGTCCATCCTGGGCCTCCTGCAGTGCCACAATGATGCCACCCGAAGGTTGCAGGAAGAGCAAATCATATTCTGCTTGAGAACCCTGCAGCCCAATGGTATCAATGTGGACTTCACAAGCTTCAAAATCTCCCCTTCCCCCACTGCATCCCAAAATCAGCCCAGCTTGTCCCCTCCCCCCACTGCATCCCAAAACCATCCCCAAAGCTCATCCCCACCTCCCTAACCTGTTCTTCCTCTCACCCATCCCTTCCTCCCACCTCAAGCCACACCTCCATTTCCCACCTGCTAACCTCATCCTGCCTCCTTGACCTGTCCATCCTCCCTGGACTGACCTATCCCCTCCCTACCTCCCCACCTATACTCTCCTCTCCACCTATCTTCTCTATCCATTTTCAGTTTGCCTCCCCCTCTTTCCCTATTTATTTCAGAACCCCCTCCCCATCACCCTCTCTGATGAAGGGTCTAGGCCCGAAACTTTAGCTTTTGTGCTTCTAAGATGGCCTGCTGTGTTCATCCAGTTCCACACTTTGTTATCTTGGATTCTCCAGCATCTGCAGTTCCCATTATCTCTGATCACAATGTATTTATTCATGACATCTGCCATTTCTTCACTATTTAATTTTTGCTCCTTGTTCTCACCCTTTAGAGGACAAACATTCAATTTGTTTGCTCTTTTCCTCTTTAGATACCTATAGAAATTCTTCCAATCTAGTTTACATTTCTTGCTCACTTTCTCACATACTGTAACTATTTTGTCCTGGTTAACCTGTTAGTCATTTTTTGCCATTCTTTGATTTCTGACCAGTCATCTAACCTGCCATTCAAACAAGTACATGCTTTGTCCTATAACTGGATTCTTTCCTTAACTTCTTTCATCAACTATGGATGCTGGATCCACCTCTTGGAAATTTTCTTTATAGTAGGAATGTACTTATTCTGAAAATTCTAAAACACACCCTTCAATGTCTGCTATCATTTCCCTGCTGATCAATCTCCTAGTCTAATATCTCAGTTCATTTCAGATAATTCATCCATTATGTCCACATAGTTGCCCTGATTTATTTTAACCATTTATTTATTTATTTAACTCAAACTTCTCCCTTTCAAAATGGATATTGTGACATTACTACCTATGGGTGCCTTTAGAGTAACAGAGTAATAAAGATCTACAGCACAGCAAAAGACCCTACGATCTATCGAATCTGCATCGGTCAAAAACGATCACCTAACTATTCTAAATCTCATTTGCCAGCAGTAGATCCATAGCCTTGTATGCTTTAGCATTGCAAGTGTTCTGTTGAGGTCTTAAAAACATAAAAATGCAGGAGCAGCAGTAGGCCATTTAACCTTTCGAGCTTCTCTGCCATTTCAGTACCATGACAGTTCATTCTCTATCTCAATGCCGTATTCCTGCTTTGTCACTTGATACACTCAACACGTAAATTTCGGAAGAAGGGTCCAGAAGCAAAACGTCAGCTTTCTTGCTCCTCTGATGCTGCATGGCCTGCTGTGTTCATCCAGTTCTACACCTTATTATCTCTAAAATGTAACTGTCTCTTTCTTGAATGTATTTAGTGACTTGGCTCCACATCCTGTCTCATTACACAGTATTGAAAGGGAAGAGTTCATGAGGTAGTGGATAAGTACCAAGTAAGGCAAAATTAAAACAGGCTGTTCGCAATAAGGAAAACAAAGGACAAAGCGAATAGAAGAACTGCAATTTGTATTGTAACCAAATCATTTAAATTTAGATCAGACTAGCTACAGTAAACAAACCAGGAAGAAAGTTAATCACCTTAACACACAGAAGGGACGTCGTGATTAGAATACTTGCAAATACTTGGAATCATTATAAGTCAGCGAAGAACTTTAGTGATAAATGGGTTGGGGAAAGCTGTGTGCATCACAATCAGAAGAGGCATCTCGTTGTAGATAAGAAAGGATTTTGGGGATGAGATGATGGCCTTGACAATGTGGGGTGAGGTGTTGTCGGAAACACATGAATGCCATTATTGTGGAATGTACACCATCAGGGGCATAATTAGCAGAACAAAGGAAGGTAGCACTAAGGAATGTGCACTGGTTCCAGAATGTTTAGCTTTACAATGCACCAACCAGAGTCTGGAAGGTGTGAAATCCTGCAATTATTGCACATTTCCTGTAACCTTTTGATGTTCAAGAAATCCATTTAACTAATGAAACAATAAGATGTATAAATATCTAACTCAAAGTACAGTTGGAGAGTGAATGAGATATTACATGAAAAGTACTTGTTGAATGATGAGTATATACTCTTGAATAAACTGGTGGTAGAGGAACCTCAAGTCTCATTGTCGAATCAAATAGAGAGAAATATTTTTATAGAATCCCTGATACAGTGTGGCAAGAGTGCATTTGGCCCATTGAGTTGGAGGTGAACCTCCAAAGAGTATCCCACCCTATCCGTCTAACTCCACATCTCCCATGGCTAATCTAGCTAGCCTGCACATCCCTGAATACTACAGGACAATTTAGCATGGCTAGTCCACCTAACCTGCACATCTTTGGACTGTGGAAAGAAACTGGAGCACCTGAAGGAAATTCATGTGGACGTGGAGAAAATACTAAAATCCACAGGAATGGTCACTCAAAGCTGGAACTCCTCCTCCAGGCTTCTCGTACCAATCTGATGTTTCAAGTTTATATGTTGATTAAAATCTTTGAGGATTGTCATCATCCTTTCTTTTTGTTCACTTATGGGATGTGGGCGTCGCTGGCTGGTCAGCATTTCTTGCCCATCCCTAGTTGCCCTTGAGAAGGTAGTGCCTTTTTGAACTGCTGCAGTCCTCCTCCAGAGGGTTGACCCACAATGCTATTGGGGAGGGAATTCCAGGCTTTTGACCCAGCAACAGTAAAGGAACGGCGATGTATTTCCAAGTCAGGATGGTGAGTGACTTGGAGAGGAACTTGGAGGTGATGGTGTTCCCATGTACCTGCTGCCGTTGTCCTTCTAGATGGAAGTGATTGTGGGTTTGGAAGATGCTGTCTGAGGATCGTTGGTGAATTTCTGCAGTGCATCTTGTAGATAGTACACAGTGCTGCTACTGAGCGTTGGTTTTAGAGAGAGTGAATGGTTGTAGATGTAGTGCCAATCAAATAGGCTGCTTTGTCCTGTATGGTGTCAAGCTTCTTGAGTGTTGTTGGGGCTGCACTCATCCAGGCAAGTGGAGAGTATTCCATCACACTCCTGACTTGTGCCATGTAGATGGTGGACAGGCTTTGAGGAGTCAGAACGTGAGTTACTTGTCAAAGTATTCCTAGCTTCTGACCTGCACTTGTAGCCACTCTGTTAATGTGATGAGTGCAGCTGAGTTTCTGGTCAATGGTAACCCCCAGGATGTTGACAGTGGGGAATTCAGTAATAGTAACACCATTGAATGTCAAGGGACGGTGGTTAGATTGCCTCTTATTGGTGATGGCCATAGCCTAGCATTTGTGTGGCTTGAATGTCACTTGCCATTTATCAGTCCAACCCTGGATATTGTCCAAACTTTGTTGCATGTGAACATGAACTGCTTTCGTGTCTGAGGAGTCGCGAATGATGTTGTGAGCAAAGTGAATTTCTTCTTGTACCCTTTGGCCAACATATGGTTCCTGTTCAGGGGCTTGTAGACCACTCCTACCAGTGACTTCTTTGGCCTTCTATTCCTCATCTTTATCCAAACCATCAATATCATCTTTGATGAGGAATTCTGCTCTTCTGTCTTTACCTGGCTTTCTATTTCTTGATTTGTTAGATTTATCCAAGCGTGATCTCTGCCCCTTCCTCGTTTATTTTAAAGCCCTCTTTTCTGCCCTTTCTATGTATCTCGTCAGAACACTGGTCCCTGTACAGTTCAGGCATTGACCGCGCCATCCACACAGACCCCACTTTCCCCGATAATGGCTCTGTGAATCAGAACCCACTTCTCCCTCACCATTCACTCTCTAATCTAAATAATTTCTCTGCCAATTTATATGTGGCTCAGGTAATAATCCCGAGAATTTTACATTTGATGGTTTGCTATTTGTATTTGTAGTCCATCAGCAGAAATTCTTTCCCAGCCCTACCTATGTGCACTGAATCTGTCCTCACCCCTTCCCACTTCAAAGCCTGCTGTGGCCCAGTGCAGGTACCCTGCATTTTGGCACTAGACAGTCAAAATGTCTGGATTCATGGTTTTGCTGCAAAAAACAGTGTTATTATCTGTTTCACAGTAGTTTCCCCTGCTACCACCACACTCCTTTTTACTCACCCTGTTGAATGGCTTGAATGGCGCCAAGGCCAGTTAGCTCATCCAATCTCATCCAGACAAGCTGAGAAAACGTCAAACCTGTCAGATGTTTGGAAAGGCTGACGCTGATGTGTTCCTGCCCTCTGGGTCTCTTTACCTGCCTCAATCATGCTGCTGTACATTCTTGTTTGTGACCGCTAACCAAATCCTAAGGCCCCTAAGGGATGTGACCACTTTCTGGAACCAGGTGTATGGGTTACTTATTCCTTCCCTGACATGCTGATGTCATTACAGCTCAATCTCAGCTCAAGAACCTTTGAACTGAAGTTCCTCTAGTCATAAGCATTTGCTACTAGGCTGCATGTCCTAGGTGACACTGCGATCCAGAAGCTCCCACATTCTACAAATGCAGTACGTTGCTTGCCCTGCCATTCCCAATATGCGTTAATTAATTAAGAATAGTTAATTTTAATTAAGCATTAATACGGCCTACACTTTTTAATAAGTTCCTGGCATTTCCAGAAAACCTTAAAATACTGATAAAACAGTACAGCATTTACTTAATTGTTAAAATTTAACACTGCAGTAATAATAATACAAGGCCCTGGTTGACCTGCTCTTTTTGCTGCACAAATTGGAAACCAAATGCTGGAGGCCAAAAAAAAGAAAAAAAAAACACCTCCTGTCCTCACTTCCTTGTACTGCCCTAACAACACACTTCATTTCTTGCATGAAAGATTACTTAATTATCTTTTTCCTGCCATGTGCCGCATTACTTTAAGCTATATTGCCAAATACACTCCTATATTATATAACTCAGCCCTACATCTCTTACTCTGTGCAAATAATTCATTTTCATTTCTCTGTGACTGTCTGAGCTGGGCTTTCATGAAGTTAGGCAGAGCCCATGGGCTTGAAAGGAAAGATGATAAAACTGGATGTTACCTAAGGAGCCATGGTGAGGTACTGCAGTACATCTTGTAAATAGTGCACACTGCTTGTACCGTATATAAGTGTTAAAAATAGGTACAATTCAAAGCATTGGATCTAGATTCAGTTACATGGGCTGCTTTGTCATGAATGTTTTGAAGCTTCTTCAGTATTGTTGGAGCTGCCATCATCCAGGAAATTAGGGAGTATTCCATCACACTCCTGACTTATGCCTTGTAGATGATGGACATGCTTTGGGGAGTCAGGAAGTGAGTTACTCCTTGCAGCAGTTCTAGCCTGTGACTTGCTTTTGTTGTCACAGTATTTCTATGAGTACTCCAGTTCAGTTCTTGGTTAATGATAACCTCAGAATTTGATAGCTTGGTTCAGTTGTAAAACTATCACTGAATATCAAGGGGCAATGGTTAAATTCTGCTTTGGTGGAATTGGTCATTGTCTGAAATTAATGTTACTGCCTGCATCTCAGACCAAGCTTGATATTTTCTTAATCGCTGGACATGGACATGAATTGCTTCAGTGTCTGAGGAGTTATGAGTAGTGCTGAACATTAAGCAGTTATTGGCGAACGTCCTGACTTCTGGCCTTATGATGGAGGGAAAGTTATTGATGATACAGCTAAAGGTGGTTGGGCCTAGGACACTACTTTCTGAGGAATTCCTGCAGAGACATCCTGGACTGAGATGATTGACCTCCAATAATTACAGAACACAAAGTGTTCAGCATAGGAACGGGCCCTTTGGCCCATGATGTTGTGCCTAACATGATGCCAAATGAAACTAATTCCTTCTGCCTACCAAAGGCCCATATCCCTCCATTCCTTGCATATTCATGTGCTTATCTAAAAGCCTCTTAAATGTCCATATTGTATCCGCCTCCACCACCACCCATGGCAATGCGTTCCAGACTCTTACACTCTGTGTAAAAAAGTTGCCCCTGCTTTCTGCTTTGAACTTCCCCCTCTAACCTTAAATGAATGACCCCTAGTATTAAACACTTCAACTCTGGGAAAAAGATTCTGACTATGAAGCCTATCTATTCGTTTCATAATTTTATCAAATCTCTCCTCAGCCTGCACTGCTTAAAAGAAAACAATCTTGAGTTTTTCTAGCGTCTCATTATAGCTCGTACCCTCTAACCCAGGCAACATCCTGGTAAGCCTATTCTGCACCCTCTCCAAAGCCTCCACAACCTTTCTGTAAGGTGATGACTATAACTGAATGTGATACTCTGAATGTGGCCTAACCAAAGTCTTATAAAGCTGCATCATGACATCCTGACTCTTGTACTCATTTCCCTGACCAACAAAGGGATGCATGCCGTATGCCTTCTACGCCACCCTATCTACTTGCATGGCTACTTTCAGTGAGATATGGACTTCAACCCCAGGATCCTCCTGGACATCAATACTGTTCAGAGTCCTGCCATTAATTGTTTACTTTTCTTTAACATTTGATCTCCCAAAGTGCAGCACATCACACTTACCTGGATTAAACTCCATCTGCCATTTCTCTGCCCATATCGGCAACTGACTTATATCTCGCTGCATCCCTTGACAACCTTTTACACTATCCACAACTCCACCGATCTTTGCATCGTCTGCAAGCTTAGTAACCCACCCGTCTACATTTTCATCTAAGTCATTTAAATACTTCACAAACAGCAGAGGCCACAATACGGCTCCCTGGAGAACACCACTAGTCATGGACCTCCAGCCTGAAAAACACCCTTCTGCCGCTATTTTCTATCTTCTATGGGCAAGCCAATACTGAATCCAAGCAGCCAAGCCACTGTGGATACCATGCATCTTAATCTTCTGGATGAGCCTACCATGAGTGACCTTATTAAATCCATGTACATAATGTCCACTGCTTTACCCTCATCAATCACCTTCATTACCTCCTAAAAAATTCAGTCAAGTTTGTATGATATGATCTGCCCTGCACAGAGCCATGATGAATGTCCCTAATTAGGCCATGCTTTTCCAAATGTGTGTAAACCCTAGCCCTAAGAATTCTCTCCAGTAGCTTCCCAACCACTGATGTGAGATTCACTGGTCTGTAGTTTCCTGGATTATCCCTATTTCCCTTCTTGAACAGAGGAACAACATTAGCTACTCGTCAATCCTTTGGGACCTTTCCAGTGGCTAGTGAGGAGACAAAGATCTTGGTCAAGGCCCCAGCTATCTCCTCTCTTGCCTCTCTCAATAACCTGGGGTAGATACTATTGGGCCCTGGGACTTATCAACCTTAATGCTCTTCAAGAGATTCAACACTGTCTCTTTCTTGATCTCAAAATGCCCTAACATATTAACATGCTCCTTAAAAATCTCACTATCCTCCTATCCTTTTCATGGGTCAATACTGATGCAAAGTTCTCATTTAGGATCTTCTCCACATTCTCAGCATCCAAGCACAAGTTCCCTTCTTTACTTTTGAGTGGCCCTACCTCCTCCCTAGTTATCCTCTTGTTTTTAATATACCTGTGGAATGCCTTGGGATTCTCTTTAACTCTCCTTGCCAAGGTCATTTTATGGCTCTTTCTTGCTCTCCTAATTCCCTGCTTGAGTACTTTTCTGCTTTCCATATATTCCTCATTGGCCCTGTCCAATTTTAGCTTCCTAAACCTTACATATGTTTCTTCTTTCCTTTAGATTAAATTCTCAACCTCCCTATGTGCCAGGCATACCTCCAATCCGCAGAGTGTTTGCCCCGACACCCATTTCAGTTTTGTTAGGACTTCTTCATGCCACATTTGGTTGAATATGGCCTTGATGTCAAGGGCTGTCACTCTTATCTCACCTCTGGAATTGAGCTATTTTGTCCATGTTTGGACACTATGAAGCCAGAAGCTAACCTGGCCCCAAGTGAACCTAAACTACGTGTCAGTGCATAGCTGTTGTGCAATTTCAAGAGAACGTTTGTTTAATCATTCTGTTTGAATGTGTTATCATACCCTTCCATGGCCATTACATCCTGGGTAGGACTTAAACATGGAACCACTGACTCAGACTACTGCTGTGCTACAACATGCCTTATCTTTGAATTTAAATTCTACCAGCTGCCATAGTGGGCTTTGAACTCATGTCAACAGAAAATTATCTTGGATCTCTAGGTTACTAGTCCTATGGCAAGACCACTAGGCCTTTCCTACTTAAAGGCACCAATGACATTTGCTAACATTTACCTAAGGACTGTTAAATATGAATGCTTGACTGTATTTCAAACAATGCTCTCAGCAGTGGTTTGCAATTTCACAATTTAATTGATTACTTAAAGAGTTTATTTCTGGAATAAACTGATCCATAGAAGTGTGACCCATTCAGGCTATTCCCTCTGTATCGCTTCTTCAAATCAGCAAACCACCACATGCTATTTCTTTGCCTTCTTCCTATAACCCTTCCTGGGTAGCATTTTGGTTCAGTGGGCAGCACTGCTGCCTCACAGTGCCAGGCACCCAAGTTTGACTCCACTGTTGGGCGACTCTGTTGTGTGGAGTTTGCATATTCTCCTCATATCTGCATGGGTTTTGTCTGGGTGTTCCAGTTTCCTCCTGCAGTCCAAATATGTACAGGTTATGTGGCTTGGCCATGCTAAATTGCCCATAGTTACCAGAGATGTACAGGCTAAATGGATTAGCTGTGGGAAATGCAGGATTACAGGGATAGGGTAGGGGGATAGATCTAAGTGGGATGCACTTGGGAGGGTCAGATTGGACTCGATGGACTGAATGGCCTGCTTCCACACTGTAGGGATTCAGTGATTCACATGCTCAAGACAGGGAACATAACATCAGGTTGGTTTGGAACCATTACTTGGAGACAGCAAGGACCGCAGATGCTGGAAGCCAGAGCCAATAGATATGGAGCTGGAAAAGCACAGCAGGTCAGACAGCATCCGAGGAACAAGAATGTCAGTGTTTCAGGCTGAAACCCTTTGTCAGGACTGGGAAGGGGCATAGGGCTGGAGAAAGAGTAGATGCAATAGTGATAGGCGGATGCAGGAAGGCGGTTATTGTGATTGGTCAATGGGAAGAGTGGAGCAGATACACGAGTAGGAAGATGAACAGGTTAGATCAGATCATGGAGGTGAGGAGGAGGGGGCGGGCTGAACATGGGATAAGGCTTGTGTTGGGGGGAATCTGCTTCTTCCTCAACCACAGGCCCAACCAGACCCCTTCCCCGACACTGTCATTCATTTGACAGAACTGGTCCTTACCCTCAACAATTTCTTCTTTGATTCCTCCCACTTCCTACAAACCAAAGGGATGGCCATGGGCATCCACATGGGCCCGAGCAATGCCTGCCTCTTTGTAGGATTCTTCCACATCTACACTGACACCATCTCTCACCTCTTTCTCTGCTACATTGAAGACTGCATTGGTGCAGCCTTGTGCTACTGCGAGGAGCATGAGCAGTTCAGCAACTTCGCCAACACCTTTCTCCCCATCCTCAAACTCAACTGGACTATTTTGAACACCTCCCTCCTGTTCCTGGACCCCTCCGTCTCCATCTCCGGAAACCAACTCGCCACTGACATCCATTTCAAACCAACTGACTCCCACAGCCACCTCAACTGTGCCTCCTCTCACCGTCCCCCTGCAAAAGTGCTGTCTCATACTCTCACTTCCTCCACCTGTGCAGCATCAGGAGGCGTTCTACTCCAGGACATCCCAGACATCCTCCTACTTTAGGGATCATGGCTTTATTTTCTTGAAGGGGGACATGGAGGTCCAGGCTTATAAATACGCAAAGGGAGAGATCTCCAAGCTGGAAATGAAATTCTGTGTTCTCTGCTGTTGTGACAGAGACAGCCTGGGGCAAAGTACACTTAGCAGTGACATTGTAATTAAGGATGTCTTCAGGTGCATCTCCTCCATTTTGCTCATTTCTACCCTCAAAACCCCTCTGCCCAACAACAGTAAGGATAGAGGCCCCTTTGTCCTCACGTGCCACCCCGCCAACCTCTGAATCCAACGCATCATCCTCCGACATTTCCACCACCTACAGACAGACCCCACCACCAAAAAGATATTTTCTTCCCCATCCTGCCCACTTTCCACAAAGACCATTCATTCCACAACTCCATCATCAGCTCTACACTCCCTACCAACTTCTCCATCACACCCGGTGCCTCTCCCTGCAACCGCAGGGGGTGCAACAGCTACCATTATGCCTCCCATCTCACTTCCATCTGAGGCCTCAAACTATCCTTCCAGATTGGCAGAGTTTTACCTACACTTCATCCAACCCGATGTTTGGTATCCATTGCTCCCACTGTGGTCTCCTCCATACAGGGGAGACCAAATGCAGACTCAGGGACTGGTTCACGGAGCATCTGCGTTCTGCATGTATCAACCAACCCAACCTTCTGGTCACCAACCATTTTAATTTCCCCTCCCCCATCCCCGATGACATGTCCATCCTTGGCCTCCTCCTTTGTCAGAGTGAGACCAAACATTATCTGGAGAAACAACAACTGATATTTCGCCTTGGGAGCTAAAAGCTCAATGGCCTCAATATTGACTTCACCAACTTCAAAATCACTCCACTCCTGGCCTTATGCCACGTCCAAACCTCCCTCTCATCCCCACCTCCTTGATCTGACGCAACCTGTCCATCTCCTCCCCCACCCATCCGCCCTACCCTTCCCACCGACCAATCCCCACTACCCCTTACTTGCACCCACCTATCACTATCCCACCTACCATTTCCCAGCCCCACCTGCCCTCCCTCTATTTCCCAGCTCCCTTCCCCGTCCCCATTTCTGTTCCTGTGATGCTGATTGACCTGCTATGTTCCTCCAGCTCCACGTTGTTGCCAGCATCTGCAGTTCTTGCTATCTCCATCTTCCTACTCACTTATCTGCTCACTGACCAATCACAAAACCCCCTACCTGCATCCACCTATCACCATTACACCTACTCTTCCTCCAGCCCCACCCTCTCTCTCTCTATTTACATCTGGGTTTTCCTCCCTCCTGTTAGTCCAGGCAAAGCGTCTCGGCCCAAGACGTTGACATTCCTGCTCCTCGGATGCTGTCTGACCTGCTGTGCTTTTCCAGCTCCACATCTGTTGGTATGGAATCATGATGGGGAGTGTGACATCAATGATGGATGGGGATGGCACGTGAGGTCAGAGCTACAGCTTCTAAAATATTCTAAGAAAACAGGATCTATTTGCAAAGGACCAAGACTTGCCTTTTACACCACCCAGCTCAACATTTCCCTGTCCCCTTGGCCACCCAATATAAGTTCTGTGTGCCTGATTTCATCCTGCTGTCAGCACAAAAATCTCACATTTTGAGGAAAGGGTTGGTGTGTCAACTAGGGTTACCAGAGTTGGTTACCTGTATCTGATTGTGCGTTTAACTCTGTGCTAAACCACTATCTCTTTCTGAATAGATCACTCTCAGCCTCCTATAACTTTCTATATAGCTCAATCCAAACATTTATCACTTTGTTTAGCTTACTTCCACTCCCTCCAGGCCTCTATTGTGCTGCATATAACCATCTTTGGGTATTGATTACGCTGTATATAACTACCCCCAGGCCTCTATTACTCTGTTGTATAACTTATTTCTGGTAACTGACTTCCTGTCTCCATATTTCAGTACTTGTAAAACAAGGACATGTTAGGGACAGTTTAAATAAACACAACAACCTGGCAATCTCCTTGTGTCATATTTGAAAATCCATGAAATGTGGTCGACCTGTATTGTCATAACATGAAAGAGTCTTCTTCTCAACCTTATCCCTTGCCTGAGGCGCAGTGAACCTTGGGTTAAACCACCGGGTGTCGTCTTTCTGTCTAATGAGAGAGCACTTCTATGGTCCAGTAGGAACTATGACGACTTTACCTTTATTGTTACAAGTTTCCAAATTGAATTGAAATCTGTTTCTTACCCAGCAACTTGTCTCTACATGAGTATTTAATTCCATGCTGATTGCACTATTTGAAGTTTCAAAATATATGCTGCGTGTTTTAGATTAAACAGAACAGCTCAAATTGTAGTTAGCCCTCATTCTCTTACCTTATTATTTTCTTGAAGGGGGACATGGGGGTCCAGGCTTATAAATATGCAAAGGGAGAGATCTCCAAGCTGGAAATGAAATTCTGTGTACTCTGCTATTGTGACAGAGACAGCCTGGGGCAAAGTACACTTAGCAGTGACATGGGTCAATGCCATTGGGTATATTCTTCATTTCCTGTGGTCACGTGGCTGTAGAGAGAATGAGCAAGTGAGTGGCTGTATCCTGATCAAGGACAGAGTTGTGGCCTACAGCATGTTCAAAAAATAATTGTTCAAAATCCAGACATTTCAAAGTTTTATCGTTCAGAATGCTGATATCAAATTAGAAATGAGACACATGGTAAATTTGTGAGAGTTGCTGTGAAACTATGGGCCTCCCATGAATTCCCAACTGACTGGCCTGTAATTTCTGGGCCAATCTTTAAAAACATTTTTAAACAAGGGAATAGTGTTGCAGTTCTCCAATCCCCTGGCACCTCCCCAAGTTCATCAAAGATTGAAAGATTATTGTTGGCACCTTTGCAATTTTCAATTTCACTTCTGTCAGTGTCCTTGGATACAACGTTATCAACATTGAGCACCAACAATTTATCCAATATCTCCTCTTTATCAGTCTTAAATCATTCTAATCACTGCTGCAGCTGTACAGGACATTGGTTAGGTCACTTTGGAATGCTGCATTCAATTCTGGTCTCAGGAACAAAAACATAGTTGCTGGAAAACTCCACAGGTCTGGCAGCATCTGTGGAGGAGAAAACAGAGTTAACGTTTCGGGTCTGGTGACCCTTCCTCAGAACATTCAATTCTGGTCTCCCTGCTATTGGAAAGATATTCTTAAATTGAAGGGATGAAAAGATTTACAAGGATGTTGCTGGGTTTGAGTTGGGAGAGGCTGAATAGGCTGGGGCTATTTTCCCTGGATCATTGGAGGCTGAGGGGTGACCTTATAGACTCTTGTAAAATCATGAGAGGCGTAGATAGGGTGAAGGCTCAAGGTCTTTTCTCCAGGGTAGGGGAATCCAAAACTAGAGGGCATAGGTTTGAGATTTGAGCGGAAACATGTAAAAGAGAACTAAGGAGCAACTTTTTCACTCAGTGGGTGATGCATGTATGGAATGAGCTGCCAGAGGAAGTGGTGGAGGCTGGTACAATTACAATATTTAAAAGGCATTTGGATGGGTATGTGAATAGCACGGGCTTAGAGGGATATGGGCCAAATGCCGGCAAATGGGACTAGATGAATTTGGGATATCTGGTCAACATAAACGAATTAGACTGAAGGGTCTGTGTCCATGCTGTACATCTCTATGACTCCATGACTAAGTTCCCACCTCTGCCACCATGACCAGGGCAGTATCTGCCCTTAGTTAAGAACAGATATAAAGTACATATTAATTCCACTGTACTAACTCCTCATCCATGCCTCTACGAATACAACCCCTTTTGAGTAACTTGCCTTAATCTTTTTACAGCCTTTCAATATTGATGTGTTCATAGAATCAAAGGGATTTCCCTTTAGTTTAACTGTCAGTCTTCTTTCGTAATCCCTCTTGGTTTTGGTTCTCAACTGTATATATTATAAACAACATTTGACACTTGTTATAAATATATTTTTTCTTCTTTAGCTTAATTTTTATCTCCTTTGCCATCCAGGCAGCTCAGGATTAGTTTTTCTCACCTTTCCCCTTTGAGAGAGCACACTTTGACTGAGTTCAAACCATCTCCTCTTTCGAGTCAGCCCATTGTTCTGATTTTCCCACTAACTTCTGGTTCCAGTCTATTTGGCCCAGCTCTGTTCCTGCCCCATTGAAATCCACCCTCTGACAGTTGATTATTCTTACCCTGGATGGACTGCTGTAATTTTCCTAATCATCATCCTAAGCCGAATCATACAATGATCACTGTCTCATAAATATTCCCTCACTGTCACTTGATCTACTTGATCCACCTCATTCCCAAGAACCAGGTCTAGTAGATCTTCCTTTCTTGCTGGACTGGGCACACACTGTCTCCCATACACAATCTAGGAACATCTGACCCTTCACTGCTCCTTACTCTATCACTGCCCCTTATACTATCATTGCCCTAGTCAATATCTGGGTAATGATAGTACCCTTACAACTACATTTAATGGGTACAGCCCTCTGTACTTTCCTTCAGATTTGTTCCTCTAAATTCTTCGCAATAGCTAGTCATCCATTGATTACAGTGAGCAACATTGATGCACCCTTCTTGTAGCTTAGCTCCAACTGTATCGATTCTGTTCTTAAATTTTCTGAAACATCTTTCTTCATTACCGTAACATTCTCCTCAACTGAAAATGCCATCCGCTCACCTTTCCCTTCTTATCTTTTCTGAACATCTTTTAACCAGGAATATTTAACACCTGTATCTGCCTTTTCTTAACCTAGGTCTCATTTATTGCCACAACATCATAATCCACAGGGCAGTCTGTGCCTGTAGCTCCTCATTCTGATTAACTGTCCTCCATGCTTTCAAGTGCAGGCTGTGTAACCTTGATTTAGATTTCATTACTTTCTTCCTAAATCCAACACCAGTATTAACTATGTTATCATTATTTCAGTGCTATTTGCCTCTTCCAGTATTTTGTGCACCCTGGTATTTCTTTCTAATAATTTTTCCTGGTTCCTGCACTACTATTGAGTTAATACCCTCCCCCAGCAGCACTAATAAGTTCCTTGCTAGGAACTCAAAACCTGCTCTGCTCAGGTGATGTTCATCTGGTACAGGTACCAACTTCTCCAGAGCCATTCCCAGTATCCTGTACCACCTTTCCAGCCACAGATTCAAATGACTTATCTTCCTGTTTCTGTACTCCCTTGAATGTGGCACTGGGAGCTACTCAGAGCTTACTATTTTGGAGGTTCTACTTGGCAGTTTTCTAACTAGTTCTCTAAAATACATTCTTGATCCTAGCACCAGGGAGATATCTGTTCGGCCTGGAGTCACATTGACAACATAGAAATGCATGTCCGTTCACTTTCCTTTTCAGGATTAACCTTCTGCTTTTCTTCCTCCCATCTTGTACAGCTAGGCCACCAGTGGTGCCACCAGCTTAGCTTTTGTTGTGCACCTTTCAAATAATCATTGCTCTCACCTACATGCGGAATGAAAGCTCGTTTGTGAATGGAACCTGTGAGGACTCCTGCACTAACTGCATGCCTATTTCTCTTGTATTGCTTGGGAGTCATCCATTTCCTATATGACTGCTTGCTGCTAAGTTGAAATACAACAAACTTCCCAAATGTGTTTTCGACATAGTTTCCTGCCTCCTGGATGTGCCTCAGTAACTCCAGCTGCTGCTGGAGCTCTGAAACTCGGAGCTCAAACTGGTACAGCTGGGGACATGACCTATTCATGGGCTTGTCTGGGTCATGGAAGTGCCAGTGAATGCCACATGCCATAGGATGGGCAGTTGCTGGCTGATATTTCCTGCCATGTCTTTATCTGAAACTTTTAACTTAATTTATTTACTTTAACTTTGATATTACTCTGGTGCGATGAACTATAACCTGGAAATGAGTAGAAATTCTTCACCCTTACTCTCAAATCAGCTCCCTCTCCTATACCTGTGATTTCTTACTCTCTCTGATCTTATTTAGAGATTTCGGGCTTTCAAAATTACTGGTGCTGAAACACAAACTCCCAACAGCTTCTGGTTAGCAACCATTGAACTCTAAACTCTGCTGCGATATTCCTCTTTTATTCCAAACTCTACCAAGGAGCCAAAGCAGGTTCAGTGCCTCCCACCCACCCTGGAGGGAAAGTGAGGGTCACTGTTTATGCTTCATCCCGGACTCCCTCCACAATCCCCACTCTAGACCTGTCTCTTGCTCAGGATCCACCTTCCCACAGTTCAGGCTGCTCCTGTCTACTCCACACCCCTCTGCCTCCCTTTGCACTCCAACTCTGGTTCTTTGGTTGAATGAGGAACATTGTGGAGGGAAACAGCCGGATTGGATTGGATTGGACTGGACAGGATGAAACACCAATCGAAAAGTCATAATGTATCAGTTGTGCAAATAGCCTGAACAAGACAGAGGCCATGATTATCAGGTTAACGTAAAATAGAATTCCAACAGTGTGGAAACAGGCCATGTGCCCAAAAAGTCCTCACTGACTCTCTGGTGAGCATCCCACCCAGATTCAACCCCCGTGCTATCCATGTAACTGTATTTTCTATGGCAAATCCACCTAACCTACACATTCCTGGACACTATAGCCAATTTAGCACGGCCAATCCACCTCACCTTTCACATCTTTGGACTGTGGGAGGAAACCCATGCCGACACTGGGAGAATGTGCAAACTCCACACAGACAGTCACTCGAGGCTGGAATTGAATGCAGGTCCCTAGTGATGTGAGGCAACAGTGCTAACCACTGAGCCATTACTTGTGGAATTATAGAATGAGGGAGGCTTTTGGGGATTATTCTAAATGTTTGACTATTCTGTAGCAAAGGGATTCCCAAAATGGGCTAATTTGTGCTTTTGTGAGTTTACTTAAATTCTTCTCATACTTTTACTGCAAGATTATTAATATTCATCAGGTGCAAGAGCAGACAAAATTTGACCGGGCGACAGAGCCCAGCATTTTCAAAGATCTGAGGCTACATCATTTGTGTATTTGGCTCTGAGGGTATTTTATATCTTTACAGTTCACTCACAGCTTCTATTAATTTGTAGATAAAACTAAACACTTGAAAACAAGCAATCACTGACTGAGGCTGCCCACCACATGTTGCAATAAAGTGACCTGGACCGAGCACGCAACTTTTGTACAGACAGTCTGAAAGAATCCTCACATCTAGGAGACAAAATGAAATGCTGCCATTGAAAAAACAGAGTTTACATGCCAATGAATATGAATGTTTTAGTTCTGAAGACTAGGCCTTGATTTGAGATAAGATATTGCAACAAAATGTAAACATGTCTTGCTGGAAACTTACTGTGAGGAACTTCAGACAATGGAAAATTACTGCAGAAAGCAAAAGAAAGATGGTCAATTTTCTGAACAGAGCCAAATCATTTATTAAACTAAGACCACAGGCCATAAGTGAGCATTGCACCTTGAAAAGAAGTGTCATAGATAGTATGGCTTGTTAATATAATAAACTCCATCCTCTCCAGATAGGCACGATTGAACACATCATGACCTGTACTGCAGTTGGAGTGCAAGAAGACCTCCTTGTCAGAAGGAGGTCTCAGAGCAGTAGAGATCAGTGGATCTTTGGGTAAAGAACCTAGAACCATAGGAGCTGTTCATATCCAGTACTGAACAATCAGAATTCAATGTATTTAAGCTGAATGTTGGCAAAATGTGTACTTCTTGGAATCAAAGCAACATTCTGATGCTTGATTCACTGGATTTGATTAACTGGTAGTGGGAGTAAAAGAACAAAAGATCCCTTTGCTTTAATTGTTACTTTTGTTTTAGACCTATTAAATCTGTAATTATTTCCAATAATAACTTGTTTCTATGCTGTATGACTCTATGACTATTATGGAACAGTACCAGTTAAAATCTGCAATCAACACAAATAAGTCACCTCATTAAGCATAACAACATCTTGAATGAGCTAATTTGGACTCTGTAACTCATGGATCATAATATTGTAAGTATGACATTTTGTAAAAGATAAAAACTTCTATACCATGAGACTTGATCCCATCGTCACCTCCTGTAACTCATAGAATCATATTACGGAACAGACCCTTTGGTCCAACTCACTTCTATTTCTGTGCTATTCTCTGAGCTGGATTTTCACTGAGATGGATAAATTACACAGACCTTAAAAAAAATCAGAGCCAGACATGGAAGTATCCAGGGGTCCGACAAAGGGCCACCTGACTCAAAATGTTACCTGTCTCTCTCACCACCAATGCTGCCAGACTTGCTGAATTTCTCCAGCATTCTCTGTTTTTGTTTCAGATTTCTAGTATCCACTGTTATTTGTGTCCAAATTTCTTATGTCTCCTTCATAACACACCATTCTACCTAATACTGTGTTATCTGCAAACTTAATTGCCATATTTTGCTCCCCTCTTCCAGGTCATTGATCTAAAATAGATGGTATTGTGGACAGTGAGAAAGGCTATCAGAAATTGCAGCAGGATCTTGATCAGCTGGAGAAGTGGACTGAGAATTGGCAAATGAAGTTTAGTATAGATAAGTGTGATGTGTTGCATTTTGGAAAGACACATGAAGGTAAGAGTTTCATGGTGAATGGTAGGGCCTTAAGGAGTGTAGTGGAACAGAACGACCGTGGAGTGCAGGTGCACGGTTCTCTGAAAGTGGAGTTAAGGGTAGACAGGGCAGTGAAGAAAACATTTGGTGCACTGGCCTTCATCAGTCAGAGCATTGAGAGTACAGCAGTTGTACAGAACTTTAGTGAGGCCATACTTGGAGTATTGTGTTTAGTTTTGGTCATCTCGCTATAGGAAGGATGTTATTAAACTGGAAAGAGTGCAAAAGAAATTTACAAGAATGTTGCCAGGACTCAAGGGGCTATGGTCTGAGAGAGGTAGGATAAGCTAGGATTTTTTCTCTAGAGCACAGGAGACTGATGGAGAATCTTATAGAAGTGTATAAGATCATGAGAGGCTTGGATAGGGTGAATGCACTCAGTCTTTTTTCCAGGGTTGGGGCATTGAGGACTAGAGGGCATCAGTTTAAGGTAAGAAAGGAAAGAATATATGGGAACCTGAAGGGAAATTTATTTATTCACAGGGTGGTACGCATATGGAATGAGCTGCCTGCAGAATTAGTCGAGGCGGGTACATTAACAACATTTAAAAGGCATTTAGATGAATACATGGATAGGAAAGATTTAGAAGGATATGGGCCAAGTGCAGGGAAATGTGGCTAGCATGGATGGACGTTTTGGTTGGCATGAACCCATTTGGGCCGAAGGGTCTGTCTCCATGCTGTAGGACGCTATGACTCTATGACTATATAAATTGTACAATGTTGAAGCCATAGTACAGACCCATGGAGGGCCCCATTGATCACATTCTATCAATCAGACAATGACCTATTTATTCAGACTGTTTTCTGCTAGCCAGTAGTCTTCCCATGGTGTTTCACAGGGATCAGTACTGGGTCTACTTTTATTTGTCATTTATGTAAATGATTTGAATGAGAATATCGGAGGCACTGTTGGTAAGTTTGCAGATAATACCAACATTGGTGGTTTAGTGGACAGTGAAGAAGGTTAGAGATAATGGGAACTGCAGATGCTGGAGATTCCAAGATAATAAAATGTGAGGCTGGATGAACACAGCAGGCCAAGCAGCATCTCAGGAGCACAAAAGCTGACGTTTCGGGCCTAGACCCTTCATCGGAGAGGGGGATGGGGGGAGGGAACTGGAATAAATAGGGAGAGAGGGGGAGGCGGACCGAAGATGGAGAGTAAAGAAGATAGGTGGAGAGAGTGTAGGTGGGGAGGTAGGGAGGGGATAGGTCAGTCCAGGGAAGATGGACAGGTCAAGGAGGTGGGATGAGGTTAGTAGGTAGCGGGGGGTGCGGCTTGGGGTGGGAGGAAGGGATGGGTGAGAGGAAGAACCGGTTAGGGAGGCAGAGACAGGTTGGACTGGTTTTGGGATGCAGTGGGTGGGGGGGAAGAGCTGGGCTGGTTGTGTGGTGCAGTGGGGGGAGGGGACGAACTGGGCTGGTTGAGGGATGCAGTAGGGGAAGGGGAGATTTTGAAACTGGTGAAGTCCACATTGATACCATATGGCTGCAGGGTTCCCAGGCGGAATATGAGTTGCTGTTCCTGCAACCTTCGGGTGGCATCATTGTGGCAGTGCAGGAGGCCCATGATGGACATGTCATCAAGAGAATGGGAGGGGGAGTGGAAATGGTTTGCGACTGGGAGGTGCAGTTGTTTTTTGCGAACTGAGCGGAGGTGTTCTGCAAAGCGGTCCCCAAGCCTCCGCTTGGTTTCCCCAATGTAGAGGAAGCCGCACCGGGTACAGTGGATGCAGTATACCACATTGGCAGATGTGCAGGTGAACCTCTGCTTGATGTGGAATGTCATCTTGGGGCCTGGGATGGGGGTGAGGGAGGAGGTGTGGGGACAAGTGTAGCATTTCCTGCGGTTGCAGGGGAAGGTGCCGGGTGTGGTGGGGTTGCAGGGCAGTGTGGAGCGAACAAGGGAGTCACGGAGAGTGGTCTCTCCGGAAAGCAGACAGGGGAGGGGAAGGAAAAATGTCTTGGGTGGTGGGGTCGGATTGTAAATGGCGGAAGTGTCGGAGGATAATGCGTTGTATCCGGAGGTTGGTAGGGTGGTGTGTGAGAACGAGGGGGATCCTCTTGGGGCGGTTGTGGCGGGGGCGGGGTGTGAGGGATGTGTCGCGGGAAATGCGGGAGACGCGGTCAAGGGCGTTCTCGATCACCGTGGGGGGAAAGTTGCGGTCCTTAAAGAACTTGGACATCTGGGATGTGCGGGAGTGGAATGTCTTGTCGTGGGAGCAGATGCGGCGGAGGCGGAGGAATTGGGAATAGGGGATGGAATTGAAGAAGGTTATCCAAGATTCAAAGAGATCTTGATCAGTTGGGTCAATGGGCTGAGGAGTGGCGGAAGCAGTTTAATATGGATAAATGTGAGGTATCGCATTTTGGCATTACAAAGGACAGAACTTGTACAATTATCGGTTGGCCCCTGGGTAGTGTTTTGGAACAGAAAGACCTAGAGGTTCAGGTATATAATTCTTTGAAATTTGTGTCCCAGGTTGACAGGGTGGTTAAGAAGGCATTCAGCACACTAACCTTAATTGCTCAGTCCTCTGAGTATGGGAGTTGGGATGTCATGTTGAAGTTGTACAGGACATTGGTGAGGCCACTTCTAATGGGCTGTTATAGGAAGGATTATCATTAAGCTGGAGAGGGTTCAGAAAAGATGTACCAGGATTTTGCCAGGAATGGAGGGTTTGAGATATAAAAATAGACGGGAAAGGTGAGGACATTTTTCTCTGGAGTGTAGGATGTTGAGGGGTGATCTTACTGAGGTTTATAAAATCACGAAGGGCATAGATAAGGTGAATGACAAGGGTCATTTACCTAGGGTGGGGGAAGTTCAAAACTAGGGGGCATATTTTTAAGGTGAGAGGAGAAAGTTTTAGAAAGGATATGAGGGGGCAACTTTTCAGATGGAGAGTGGTTCGTGTGTGGAATGAACTGGCAGAAAAAGTGATGGTAGCAGGTTTAAAAGACATTTGGCTAAGTTCATGAAAAAGAAATGTTTGAAGGGAATAGGGCCAAGTGCAGGCAGATGGGACTAGATAGTTTGACAACATGGCCAGCATGGATTGGTTGGACTGAAAGGTCTGTTTCCATGCTGTATGACTGATGACTCTATCCACCTACTTTGACTCTACCAATCAGTTCTGGACAGGCACTTAATAATTAAGAACATACATTAAAGTGAAATAACAAAGGCTGGTAATAAAATGTGAGGCTGGATGAACACAGCAGGCCAAGCAGCATCTCAGGAGCACAAAAGCTGACGTTTCGAGCCTAGACCCTTCATCAGAGGGGTGAAGGGTCTAGGCCCGAAACGTCAGCTTTTGTGCTCCTGAGATGCTGCTTGGCCTGCTGTGTTCACCTAACCTCACATTTTATTATCTTGGAATTCTCCAGCATCTGCAGTTCCCATTATCTCTAACAAAGGCTGGTATTCTGTCACCAAGCCATCCTTTATTTACTTGTGCACTGTGGCCAGCCAGCTCGGAGTCAGTGGCCTCAACTGAGGATACTCTATATCCTCTGTTTTTGTTGGTCAGCCGGGGCTTCCTGATTGGCCCAGATTAATAACCTCAATCAAGGATCTCACAGTTAACAAGATCCATTTGGTTCTAATTACTGCATCTTTCCCCATAAAGTCCGGGGATGTAGGCCTGATCTTTCTCTCGTGGCTTTTCCTGCGATGTTTATGCTCTACATCTGGTTCCTCTGACTCAGACCCTGACATGGGGGAGTTTCCTTCTCTTCTTCCAGTGGTAACAGTATCGCTGCTGCGTCCATCTCAGACTCTGGGATTCCCTCAGCACTAGACAGAGGGAGACAAATTATGGTTTTTGACAGGCATTTTGGCTGTTCTGGGGAACCAGGTATTTTTTGCCCCTGTCCCGTTTATGAGTTAACGGCTTTCAGGTGATCTATGTTTAGTCATAGAGTCATAGCGTAATACAGCAAGGAAACAGGCTCTTCAGCCCAAACTGGCCCATGCTGATCATGGTGCCCACTCAAGTAGTTCCAGTTGCCCGCAATTGATCTGTATCCTTCTAAACTCTTCCCATCCATGTACCTATCCAAATGTTTGTTCAGGACTGACTCACCTACTCGAACCTTGTATGTCACGGGACCTGACCTTTTGTCATCTTTGCCTCGTACCCATACTGGGTCATTCCCATGGTTCTGACACCAAACTTCACCCTCTGAATTAAATTATCTCTCTCGCTTAGAGGAGGCATGTGGCTGGCTTTGGTATTCCTGCTGCTGTTTCACCCTCCCCACCAAGTCTGTAAATATCAGGTTTAATCTTGTGCAGAGTCTTCTTCCCATCAGCAACTCTGCTGGAACTATTCCTGTTGTTGCATGTGGGGTGGTTTTATAATTGAACAGAAGCCAGGTCAAAGTAATGTTTTAGGCTGCTTCTTTAAGCCTCTCCTCAAAGTTTGGACCACTTTTGCCGCTAGACCATTAGACGATGGATGGTATGGAGGTGTGCTTATTCGCCGAATGGCTTTTGACTTTAGGAAATACTCAAATTCCCTACTGGCAGATGATATTCCATTGCCCTTGACTATTACTTCTGGGAGTCCGTGTATCGAGAAGGATGCTTGTGGGTTCTCAGTCATCATCCCTGACTTTGTCAAATGAAATTTATGCACATCCAAACACTTAGATTGTGTGCCCACATTGATCAGGAACATTGAGCCCACGAAAGGACCGACATAGTCAACATGCAACTGATTCCAGGGTTTACCTGGCTATTCCTATGAATTTGGAGGTATTGCTGGTGATGTTTGTGTCCTTATTGGCACTCTGGGCACTGCCCCACCAACACAGCTATGTTGGCATCCGGCTCTGGCCACCAGACATAGTTTCTTGCTAGCATCTTTATTTTAGAAACCTCAGGATGATGGCGGTGGAGTTTAGCCAGTATCTGGCAGTTACCTTTACTCAGGACAATCACCCTTGCTCCCACAGTAATATGCTGACTTCTATGGTGATCTGGTCTCGTAAGGTTCAGTAAGGTTTCAATCCTGGTTGTGATGGCCTTTGGGTTTCTCCCTTTATCACCAGCTGTTTCAGTTTCACTAGGATAGGATCTTTTTGTGTCCACAATTGGATATTATCAACAGTGACTGGAAGGATGCCCACGAAGTTTAAAACCAAAACGGACTCTTTCAGGAAAGGCACCACCGGTGGAGTGTCTGCCGGTGGGAGTCAGCTCAAGGCATCCACATTAGCCACTTGTCTTCCTGGATGGTATTCCAACTTGTACTTGTATTCGCTGAGAAAAGGGCTTGCTGCTAAATTCTGCTATGGGTGGCATTGCGTCGTCTTCCTTCAGTAGCTCCAGCAAGGGTTTGTGATCTGTTACTATGACGAATTCTCTTCCATAAAGGTACTGGTGGAACTTCCTCGCACCAAAGACGACCGCCAAACCTTCCTTCTCTATCTGGGCATATTTGCATTCAGCATCAGCTAAGCCCAGGAAGCACATTCTTTTGGACATTCTTTTCTGTCGGACCACTGGTGAGCCAACGCTAACCGGATGCCATACAGGGTAGCATCACATAACAGCATTACCTCTTGCTTCGGATCGTGGTGGGCCAAAACCTTAGATGACGATAGCTGCCTTTTCACTTCCCTAAAGTCTACTTGGCTACATGACCAATTCCAAGGCTGACCGCTTTTCAGTAGTAGGTATAAGGGTGGCAAGATGGAGGCCAGATTACGTGTGAACTTTCTGTAATAATTCACTACCCAAGGAAAGACCTGAGCTCCATTATCGACTTGGGAGCTAGGGCTCCTTTGAGTGCCCTCACTTTATCTTCCAATGGGTATAACCCTGTTTTCTCAACTCTGTCACCCAAGCAGATCATTTTCCCTTCTAAGGCATACACCTGCCTCGGAGAAACACTTAATCACTATGTCCAAGTTCTCCAAGTGCTCTTTATTGGTCTGCCCTGTTATTAGCACATCATCCAGACAGATGGCAACCTGGGGTAGCTCTTGTCAAATGTTCTCCATGGCCTGCTGGACAAGTGTGCAGATTTGTATATTGGAATAACCCTCCTGGGTGTTAATTGTGGTGTATTTCTGGTCGCAATTGTGGGTAGGCATGGCTCCATGTCCAGTTTTGTAAAGCACAGCTCCCCTGTCAACTTTGACCATAAGACCATAAGACATAGAAGTGGAAGTAAGGCCATTTGGCCATTTGAGTCCACTCCGCCATTTAAATCATGGCTGATGGGCATTTCAACTCCACTTCCCTGCACTCTCCCCATAGCCCTCGATTCCTTGTGAGATCAAGAATTTATTGATCTCTGCCTTGAAGGCATTTAACGTTTTGAATTCCACAGGCCCACCACTCTTTGGCTGAAGAAATGTTTCCTCATTTCAGTTTTAAATTTACCCCCTCTGATTCTAAGGCTGTGCCCACGGGCCCTAGTCTCCCCGCCTAACGGAAACAGCTTACCAGCGTTCGCCCTTTCTAAGCTATACATTATCTTGTAAGTTTCTATTAGATCTCCCCTCAACCTTCTAAACTCTAATGAGTACAATCCCAGGATCCTTAGCCGTTCATCGTATGTTAAACCTACCATTCCAGGGATCATCCTGGATGATCTCTGCTGGACACACTCCAGGGCTAGTATGTCCTTCCTGAGGTGTGGGGCCCAAAATTGGACACAGTATTCTAAATGGGGTACAATTTGCATACAAGTCCTCTATGCGAGGGATTGGGTATTTATCTAGCTGCGAGAAGAGGTTTAACCTTTTGCTTACAATCCCCACAATGTTGAACTGAGCAATCAAGCTTCACAATTGGTAAAACCTCTGCTGCCCATTCTGCAAACTACACTGGTTTAATGATTCCTTCGCTCTCCAACCTCCTGATTTCTACCTGTACTTATGCCCGCAAGGCAAATGGAACTGGGCGGGCCTTGCAAAATTGCAGAATTGCTTCCTGGTCAACATATAAAGTGGCTTTGGCCCTTTTGATAGTTCCAAGCCCTTCCTGAAAACTCCTGGGTATTTCACTAGCGCTTCACTGAGGCAGCCATTTTCTAATCCAAAAATGTTGCCAATCTAGGTGAATCTTTCTCAACTAATTCAGTCCCAATAGGCTTGGACCTGAGCCTTTTACTATCATAAGTGTTAACTGCACCAACTGCTTCTGGAGACTGGAATCAAAGTCGTATCCTTATTCTGCAATGGTTCCCGAGGGTACGTTGTCAGTCTGGCTGAGACTTTGCACAAACTTAAGGGTTGGAGACCTGAGCTAATTTTGGTAAAGGTAGATTCTGCAACCACAAATACAGTTACCCTGGTATTGACCTGCATGGTCATTTAACCAAACATTCATTTTAATCGTTTTTGATTTGGATGTCACTAAGCAATCTAATTGTTCCAACTCACATGTAGGGAGACTTTCCAGGGCGTGCACCCTCCTGTGTTCTGCCCCACGCAAGTCAGGTTTCGTAGGACTCCTTTTCTGTCTTGAATCCACATACTGGCAGCAACTACAATGGCATGTTGGCCTAGATCCTACAAAAGGTTTTAGCCATTTGGTAAAGGCCTAGCTTTGATGTGGGATTTTGCTGTGGGCTTGCCTGGGGTCCCTCTGTCAGGATGTGCTCTGCACAAGGCTCTGCGATTGCCTCCACTCAAGTGGTGCTCCCGAAGCTCAAATGGATAAGTGAGGGAGTCCACTTCCTTGGGATGCCCTGTAGCTCCCATGTTCCACTATTGCATTTTCTAAAGACTAAGCCAGTTGTAGTGCCCGTTTGAAGTCCAGTTGGGCTTCAGATAGTAGGCGCTTCTGCACATTTACATCGTTAATCCCTCTCTCGTTGCCACTGAAATAACTGCACAGAGGCTGGTACCCTGTCACCAAGTCATATTTTATTTACTTGTGGACAGTCAGCTTGAAGTCAGTTTCCTGAACTGAGGAGACTCTAAATCCTCTGTTTATAACAGTCAGCCAGGGCCAGGTTAACAACCTCAATCAAGGATCTCATAATCAACAAGATCCACCTGGTTTCAGTCACTATGCAACACTAGGTATTCCTAGCTCCAAACTGACCTTTACATAAACCATTTTAGTTCCTTGTATAACAGGGCTGATTGGATGCTGCCTGGGTTTATTGATTATGACAATGATTTTAGATTAGCTGATTCTTGTAAAGCAACACTGTGATTACAGAATATCAGGGAGTCAGTTAGCTTTGTTGGTTGAATAACTGGGAACATGGATTCAATCCCGACACTGCCTTAAATGACCCTGAAGGTCTCTCCTTCTCAACCTCTCCTCTTTGCTTGAGGTGTAGTGAAGGTTATGTTAAACTACCACCAACCTCTGTCTGTCTCTCTTTGATGAGAGAGCAGGTTTATAATCTGGTAGGGTTCCGGTCACTTTAAGCCTTACCGACTTGTGACATAGTGGTGGTATCCTGATGTCTGAACTGGAAGGCCTGGGTTCAAGTCCCACGTGCCAGTTAAGTAAGTATCTGTGGGCTTGGGTTTTATTTGGTTAGTTGAGTGATTTGATGGTGAGTTTTCCCCTAAAAGGAGACCCAAATGCTCCAGAGATGCATCTGAACAGTTTTATTTCAAAATTTTGAATATTCTGGCACAGTGATAGTGTCCCTACCTTTGAGCAAGGGGGTCTGGGTTCAAGCCCCACCTGCTCCATGTATGCACTCATAACATCTCTGAACAGGTTGTTTAAAAATTTCAAGTCCTACACATTCCAGATTGGAACATGTCCGGACAGATGATTGAATAAAGAAATAGCTAGGCTTTTCCAGTAAGGAAGTTGGCTTCTGGATAGAAAAGGATAGTGCAGAAACTACTTTCTATGAACACTTGTAAAGTAGAAGAAATTATAAATCTTAAGAAAAACTGCTTGAAACTCTATCATGGACAAAGTCCCCTAATTTGCCCATTGGGATTGCCCGTTGAAATTTCCCTCCCACTGGTGGAACAATAAAGAGTGCGTGATGTTTGCTTGAACAGACTCAGTATTAATCACAAAATTAAATTCCTATTTTCTACAACTCTCCTTTCTTGTAAAAGAGGGGTTATATTTGCTACTTTCAAGTCTGATAGAACCCTTCCTGAATCTAAGGAACTTGGTAAAATGAATACCATGAACTTTCTTTCACATTCTAAATTTCTTTCTGGTAGAAAGCCTGTAATGAAAGCCAAAAGTTTCAAAAAAATTTTGCGAGCCAATGGAAACCAGTCTCAATCAGAGAGATGACAGGGGTTCCCTGATTTATGAATGCTCGTACTTAACGAAGGCAATCCCGGACGGGTATACTTTTAACGATCTGACATTGGCTCAGTGGTTAGCACTGCTGCCTCACAGTGGCAGGGACCCGGGTTCAGTTCCACCCTCGGGCGACTGTCTGTGTGGAGTCTGCACATTCTCCCCTTGTCTGCGTGGGTTTCCTCCGGATGCTCCAGTTTCCTCCCACAGTCCAAAGATGTGCCAGCTAGGTGGATTGGCCATACTAAATTGCCCGTGGTGTCCAAGGATGTTTAGGTTAAAGAACAAAGAAAATTACAGCACAGAAACAGGCCCTTTGGCCCTCCAAGCCTGTGCTGATCAAGATCCTCTATTCTGGATGTGAGTTTGCTCGCTGAGCTGGAAGGTTAGTTTTCAGACGTTTCAGAGATCCTCTGTCTAAACCTGCCATCTATTTTCTAAGGGTCTGTATCCCTTTGCTCCCTGCCCATCCATGACCCGTCCAGATACATCTTAAAAGACACTATTGTGTCTGCGTCTACCACCTCTGCTGGCCAGCACCCTCTGCGTAAAGAACTTTCTATCCATATCTCCCATAAACTTTCCTCCTCTCACTTTGAACTCATGACCCCTAGTAATTGAGTCCCCCACTCTGGGAAAAAGCTTCTTGCTATCCACCTTGTCTATACCCCTCATGATTTTGTAGACCTCAATCAGGTCCCCCCTCAATCTCCGTCTTTCTAATGAAAATAACCCTAATCTACTCAACCTTACTTCATAGCTAGCGCCCTCCATACCAGGCAACATCCTAGCGAACCTCCTCTGCACCCTGTCCAAAGCATCCATGTCCTTTTGGTAATGTGGTGACCAGAACCATACGCAGTAATCTAAATGTGGCTGAACCAAAGTCTCATACAATTGTAACATGACCTGCCAACTCTTGTACTCAATACCCCGTCCGATGAAGGAAAGCATGCTGTATGCCTTTTTGACCACTCTATTGACCTGCGTTGCCACCTTAAGGGAACAATGGACTTGAACACCCAGATCTCTTTGTACATCAATTTTCCCCCGGCCTTTTCCATTTACTGTTTAGTTTGTTCTTGAATTAGATCTTCCAAAATGAATCACCTTGCATTTGCCCGGATTGAACTCCATCTGCCATTTATCTGCCCAACTCTCCAGTCTATCTATATTCTGCTGTAATCTCTGACAGTCCCCTTCACTGTCTGCTACTCCATCAATCTTCGTGTCATCAGCAAACTTGCTAATCAGATCACCTACACCTTCCTCCTAATCATTTGCGTATATCACAAACAACAGTGGTCCCAGCACAGATCCCTGTGGAACACCACTGGTCACAGGTCTCCAATTTGAGAAACTCCCTTCCACTACTACTCTCTGTCTCCTGTTGCCTAACCAGTTTTTTATCCATCTGGTCGCACACCCTGGACCCCATGCAACTTCACTTTCTCCATTAGCCTACCATGGGGAACCTTATCAAACACCTTACTGAAGTCCATGTGTATGACATCTACAGCCTTTCCTTCATCAATCAACTTTGTCACATTCTCAAACAATTCTATTAAGTTGATAAAACATGACCTTCCCTGCACAAAACCATGTTGTCTAGCACTGATAAGCCCATTTTCTTCCAAATGGGAATAGATCCTATCCCTCAGTATCTTTTCCAGCAGCTTTCCTACCACTGACGTCAGTCAATAATTACCTGGATTATCCCTGCTACCCTTCTTAAACAAGGGGACAACATTAGCAATTCTCCAGTCCTCCAGACCTGTGTTTAAGGATGCTACAAAGATATCTGTTAAGGCCCCAGCTATTTCCTCTCTCACGTCCCTCAATAACCTGTGATAGATCCCAACCTGACCTGGGGACTTGTCCACCTTAATGACTTTTAGGATACCCAACACTTCCTCCCTCCTTATGCCAACTTGACCTAGAGTAAGCAAACATCTATCCCTAACCTCAACATCTGTCATGTTCCTCTCCTTGGTGAATACCGATGCAAAACCGATGCAAAGTACTCTTCAAGAATGTCACCCATTTTCTCTGACTCAACACATAACTTTCCTTCTTTGTCCTTATATGGGCCAATCCTTTCTATAGTTACCCTCTTACTCTTTATAAATGAATAAAAGGCTTTGGGATCTTTAACCATGTTTGTTAAAGATATCTCATGTCCCCTTTTAGCCCTCTTAATTCCTCGTTTCAGATTCACCCTAAATTCTCGATATTCTTCCAAAACCTAGTTTGTCTTCAGGCACCTAGACCTTATGTACGCTTCCTTTTTCCTCTCAGCTAGTCTCACAATTTCACCTGTTATCTGTGGTTCCTTAATCTTGCCATTTCTATCCCTCATTTTCACAGGAACATGTCTCTCCTGCATGCTAATCAAACTCTCTTTAAAAGCCTTCCGCATATCAAATGTAGATTTACCTTCAAACAGTTTCTCCCAATCTACACTCCCCAGATCTTGCTGAATTTTGGTAGAGGTGGCCTTCCCCCAGTTCAGAACTCTTCCTTTAGGATCACTGTCATCTTTGTCCATGAGTATTGTAAATGTAACGGAATTATGGTCACTATTTCCAAAATAGTGCCCTTACTGTAATTTCAACCACCCGGCTGGGCTCATCCCCTAACACCAGGCCCAGTATGGCCCCTTCCTGAGTTGGATTACATACATACCGCTCTAGAAAACCCTCCTGGCTGCTCCATCTTGACCCCTAACACTAAGTGAACCCCAGTCAATCCTGGGAAAATTAAAATCACCCATCACCACCACCCTGTTGCTCCTACACCTTTCCACAATCTGTTTACATATTTGTACCCCCATCTCACGCTCGCTGTTGGGAGGCCTGTAGTACAGCCCTAATATTGTTACTGCACCCTTCCTATTTCTGAGTTTGGCCCATATTGCCTCACTGCTTGAGTCCTCCATAGTGCCCTCCTTCAGTATAGCTGTGATAACGTCTTTGACCAGTATTGCAACTCCTCCACCCCTTTTACCTCCCTCTCTATCCTGCCTGAAGCATCAATATGCTGGGACAACTAGTTGCCAATCATGCCCTTCCCTCAACCAAGTCTCAGTAACAGCAATAACATCATACATGGTTAGGTGGGTTAGACATAGGGAAATGCAGGGGAAGGGAATGACTCAGGGTGGGATGCTCTTTGAAGGGGCAGCGTGGACTAGTTGGGCCAAAAGGCCTGTTCCCACACTGTAGGGATTCTATAATTCTATGAAAACTGGCCTAATTATTTACGTATCATGCCTCTGTGGCAACCTGATATTGACTTCACTCTTGCCTATGTACTCGCAACTGTTGAGACTTCCTAGGATCTCTAATAACAGGAGCATATTTAAAGAGCAGTTGTATACTGGGTCAAGTACTGTCAGTCTACAGCTGCCCTGCACAGTTTTTGTATGTGAAGAATTTCCCTAGAGATAGCGACCAGAGACAAGTTAGCTTCCCGCTTCACCGAGGGTCCTGGTGGAGAGAATTTGTAGAGGAAGGCTGTGCTGTTCCCTCAGGACCTTAGAGGAGACCATACGACCAGCTCATGCTAGCCTGGTTGCCATCAGAGGGCCATGAAATGTTAGTGGTCTGGAGAAATGGCCAGAAATACCACAAAAAGGTCAGTGACCTTTTCTGTTGCACCGCAGTGACCGTCAGCAACTTCTCTCTGCTACCGTACACTTCCAGACTCGCCAACGTACCCACTTCCCACCAAAGTTTGATACTCTCAGTATTGTATGCACCATCTACTCTCAGTTGCTGTTAATCTGTTAACCACCCATCTTCCCCACATTCGTAACTTTGCATGCCCCCTGCACTGCCTACTCCCTCACTCTGGGCATCTCACTCCCCAATCCCTGCCCCACCCCACCCCCATTTTCACCAACACTGACAGCTGTGACACCCATTTACACCTCACTCAATCCCTTCCTTTGACTCACCCCAAGAGAAAACACCCCACAATACAGTGGGAAGTGGCATTACGGGGAGTTTGACACTCCACATACATTGTGTTACCTGCTAGGAGGAGAGAATCCTTGGGTAGTGGAAGAGAACCATGACAGCTCATTTGGCGATGCTGCCAACTTAATTTCCTGTGAGCCACGTTTGCCAAGTGCAGTGCTACTGTCCCTTTACAGCTGCTGTGAATGCACTCTTAATGTGCCTGAACCTCACAGCTCATGAGATAACAAATGTGGAGCTGGATGAACACAGCAGGCCAAGCAGCATCTTAGAGCACAAAAGCTGACGTTTCGGGCCTAGACCCTTCACAACTCATGCTCTTTTTGTTCCCCCGCATGCACCAGTAGAATCTGCACATTCTCATTGACTTGTTTTTCTTCTTTTTAGTCAGACACTAGTACATCAAGTAGTTTAGTTTCTTCTAGTTAGAGCTATATTATCTCCAGACTAGACATATCCTCTTTTTGTGTGATCTCCCTGACAATATTTACAACCTGCCCTCTGGCCTCAATTCTTCTGCTCACTTTTCTGTAAATATTTCTTCATACAGTCATTAGTAGTATTGAACCTTGAGTATTACTGAAAAACAAACACATTTTAGCAAAACTTTTTGTCTTGCACATATCAGTACAGTTCACAGGAATTATGAATGAGTGGAAAACCAACATTTATACTGTATGAGAGGACAGTATTGCTTGGTTGATAAGTTCTGAAGCCCAGTCACTGCTCCCGAAACATTAAACTGTTTTCTCTCTACTGATTCTGTCAGACCTGCTGTGTTTTTTCAGCAATTTCAGTTTTTGTTTGTGATTTCCATCATCCACAGTTTTTTGGTATTTTTGTGTTGGGATTTACTTCCTTTTCCTTAGTTTTACTGCTGAGAATGGGGAAAAGAAATCTCTTGTATCTCCTTTCATTTTCAAAGAAGGAACTGGAAAATGGACAACCGTTTAGTATATGCAGAAATTTAATGTTGCAGGTTATTCTTTCATTTATTAGCTGCCTCTCTTACAGCTCTGAAAATCTGCACATTTTTAGCTGCATCCCTCCTGATGTCACATTACAAAGTGATATATGTTTAATCACTCCTACAGATGACACACACAAAGACCTGGGTAGCAGAGGTAGAAGTCACATGACTTTAGAAAGCCAGACAGTACACAATGCAGAGATAATGGGAACTGCAGATGCTGGAGAATTCCAAGATAATAAAATGTGAGGCTGGATGAACACAGCAGGCCAAGCAGCATCTCAGGAGCACAAAAGCTGATGTTTCGGGCCTAGACCCTTCATCAGAGAGGGAGATGGGGAGAGGGAACTGGAATAAATAGGGAGAGAGGGGGAGGCGGACCGAAGATGGAGAGTAAAGAAGATAGGTGGAGAGAGTATAGGTGGGGAGGTAGGGAGGGGATAGGTCAGTCCAGGGAAGACGGACAGGTCAAGGAGGTGGGATGAGGTTAGTAGGTAGATGGGGGTGCGGCTTGGGGTGGGAGGAAGGGATGGGTGAGAGGAAGAACCGGTTAGGGAGGCAGAGACAGGTTGGACTGGTTTTGGGAAACACAATGCATTTTGCATTCCTAAAACACCAATAACCACTTCAACAAGATGTTGTGGTAACCTTCAGTCTGTATTGCAGTGGAAACTCAGAAAGTTTAACCACTGGTTACTTGCAGTAAAATCATCAGATTGCTTCTGAAAAACAAGTTGGATATTGGCAGGCAGCAGAAACTGAGGTGACTTAGTTCAGGGTGACTGAAGAGGAGTTCAAAGAATACAGGCAGGGAGACTGGAAAACTGTGACAATCCATGTGGAGAATAGACCCACAGTGCTGTTATGGCGCTTCAGGATTTTGACTGTTACAGTGAAGCAATAGAAAAATAGCCAGGATGGTGAGTAGCTTGGAGAAGACTTGAAGACGGTAGTACTTCTACGTTTCTGCTGCCCTTTCCTTCTTGGTGGAAGAGGTTGTGGTTTTGAGAGATCTGTCAAAGCTGTCTTGGTGAATTGCCACAATGTGTCTTGTATGTAGGCAGCTGATGGCCTAATGGTATTATTTCTAGGCAGTTAATTTAGACACTCAGCCAATTTTCACAGGATAACAAAGTGTGGGGCTGGATGAACACAGCAGGCCAAGCAGCATCTCAGGAGCACAAAAACTGACATTTCAGGAAGGGTCTAGGCCTGAAACATCAGCTTTTGTGCTCCTAAAGATGCTGCTTGGCCTGCTGTGTTCATCCAGCCCCACACTTTGTTAGCTCAGATTCTCCAGCATCTGCAGTTCCCATTATCTCTGACCACAATTTTCACAGGATTTGATTTTGAATCCTGTCAAGGCAGATCATGGATTTGAATTCAATAGAAGTCTGGATTTATAGGTCTGACAATAACAATTATACAGTTGTTGATTATGGAGAGAACCCAATCTGATTCAGTGATGTTTACATTAAAAAGCATGGCACATACTGCTGAAGATGGTGGGTCAGGTCGGGTCGGGTCACTCAGTTAATCCCCCTGAACTAAGGTGATTCTAGTCTCTTGGTTATATAGGTCAGCCAGGGCTTTCCTGATTGGCCTAGGTTAATAACCCCAATCAGGGATCCTGTAATCAACAAGTCCAGCTGGTTCCAACAGCCAAATCCCTCCTCCCTAAATCCAAGCAGGTAGGCCTAGTCTTTCTCTTGTAGCATTTCTTGTGACATTTTCAGCCCAAGCCCAGTTCCCCTGACTCGGACTTTGACACGGGCAACGTGTACTGGATTATAGCCCATCTCTTGTGTCCAGAGTGCTTTGGGAGAGTTTCTTCCTCTTCTTCTGGCGGTGAGAGTATCAAGGCTGCATCCATCACAGACTCTGAGGTTTCCTTAATGCTAGATGGCGGGAGAGAGCCTGCAGTTTCTAGCTGGTCTCCTGAGGGGCCAGGTAGGTTTTGCTATTGCCCTGCTTGTGAGGTAACAGCTTTCGGGTGATCCATGTGTTTGTTCAGGACTGTATCACCTAAACTTTGTAAATCAAAGGTCCTGACCTTGCATCAAGCTTGCCTCGTACCCATACAGTGCCATTTCCATGGTTCTGACACCAAACTTTGTTCCCTGAATTAAACTGTCTCTGTCGTTTAGAGGAAGCACATGTGCAGCATTGCCTTTCCTGCAGCTGTTTCACCCCCCTCCCTGGATCTGGAAATATCTGGGCTAGCCTGGTGCAGAGTCTTCTACCCATCGGCAATTCCGCTGCCGCTATTCCTGTTGTTGCGTGCAGGATAATTAAACAGGAACCAGGACAGTTTGGTATCAAATGATGCTGCAGGCTGCTTCTTTAAGCATGCCTCTAACATTTAGAACGCTCTTTCTGCTAGCCATTGTTTAATGGATGGTATGGAGTTCTCCTTATGTGCTGAATGCCATTTGACTTCAGGAAATATTCAGATTCCTTGCTGGTAAATTATGTTTGTCTGTGACCAACACCTGCGTGAGTCCATGTATCCTGAACGATGCTTGCAGCTTCTCAATCACTATCCCTAGCGAGTTTTGAGAAGATTTGTAGGTCAGGTTGAGGTTCTGGATGTGAGTTTGCTTGCTAAGCTGGAAGATTCATTTTCAGACGTTTGATCACCTTTTTTTTATTTGAAAAAGTATAATTTATTCTAGCCGCTCTGGGTTACCCAGGGGGTACAAACACCAACTAAAGGAAAAAACAAAACAAAGAAAAAGATTACCCCGGCAGTCGTCTCCCCGCACAGTCCCTGTTGGCCCCCTGACCAGTTGGGGAAGGCGCCAGCTGGGCCCAGTTACCAGATAGGGCCCTTTTTTCTATTCTGGATGAGGGGTTTCATATGGTGGTCTTTCCCCACCGCGCCTTGGCAGCGGCTGCCCCAAGCTTTAGCGCGTCCCTCAGCACATAGTCCTGAACCTTGGAGTGCGCCAGTCTGCAACATTTGGTCGGGGTCAGTTCTTTCAGCTGGCAGACCAGCAAGTTGCGGGCAGCCCAAAGAGTGTCTTTCACCGCATTGATGGTCCTCCAGGCACAGTTGATGTTGGTCTCAGTGTGTGTCCCGGGAAACAGCCCGTAGAGCATGGAGTCCCACGTCGCGGAGCTGCTCGGGACAAACCTCGACAAATACCACTGCATCCCCTTCCAGACCTCCTGCGCATAGGCACACTCCAGAAGGAGGTGATCGACAGTCTCGTCCCCCGGCAGCCGCCTCGAGGGCAACGTACGGTGTCGCAGAGATTCCGGGCATGCATAAAGAATCTCACTAGCAGAGCCCCTCTCACCGCCAGCCAAGCAATGTCCTTGTGCTTAAACATAGAACATTACAGCACAGTACAGGCCCTTCGGCCTTCGATGTTGTTGCGACCTGTCATACCAATCTCAAGCCCATCTAACCTACACTATTCCATGTACGTCCATATGCTTATCCAATGACGCATAAATGTACCCAAAGTTGCCGAATCTACTGTTGCAGGCAAAGTGTTCCATTCCCTTACTACTCTCTGAGTAAAGAAACTACCTCTGACATCTGTCCTGTATCTGTCCTGCCCCCTCGTGCTCGCCATCACCATCCTAGCAAAAAGGCTCTCCCTATCCACCCTATCTAACCCTCTGATTATTTTATATGATTCAATTAAGTCACCTCTCAACCTTCTTCTCTCTAATGAAAACAGCCTCAAGTCCCTCAGCCTTTCCTCGTAAGACCTTCCCTCGATACCAGGCAACATCCTAGTAAAACTCCTCTGCACCCTTTCCAAAGCTTCCACATCCTTCTTATAATGCGGTGACCAGAACTGTACACAATACTCCAAGTGCGGCCGCACCAGAGTTTTGTACAGCTTCACCATAACCTCTTGGTTCCGGAACTCGATCCCTCTATTAATAAAAGCTAAAACACTGTATGCCTTCTTAACAGCCCTGTGTCAACCTGGGTGGCAACTTTCAAGGATCTGTGTACATGGACACCGAGATCTCTCTGCTCATCTACACTACTAAGAATCTTACCATTAGCCCTGTACTTTGCCTTCCGGTTACTCCTACCAAAGTGCATCACCTCACACTTGACTGCATTAAACTTCAATTGCCACCTCCCGGCCCAGCTCTGCAGCTTATCTATGTCTCTCTGCAACCTACAGCATCCTTCGTCACTATCCACAACTCCACCGACCTTAGTGTCGTCTGCAAATTTACTAACCCATCCTTCTACGCCCTCATCCAGGTCATCTATAAAAATGACAAACAGCAGTGGACCTAACACCGACCCTTACGGTACACCACTAGTAACTGCTCTTCAGGATGAACATTTCCCATCAACTACCGCCCTCTGTCTTCTTTCAGCGAGCCAATTTCTGATCCAAATTGCTATGTCTCCCACAATTCCATTCCTCCTCATTTTGTACAATAGCCTATTGTGGGGAACCTTATCGAACGCCTTGCTGAAATCCATATACACCACATCAACGGGTTTACTCTCATCTACCTGTTTGGTCACCTTCTCAAAGAACTCAATAAGGTTTGTGAGGCACGACCTTCCCTTCACAAAACCGTGCTGACTATCCCTAATCAATTTATTCTTTTCTAGATGATTATAAATCCTATCCCTTATAACCTTTTCCAACACTTTACCAACAACTGAGGTAAGGCTCACTGGTCTATAATTACCAGGGTTGTCTCTACTCCCCTTCTTGAACAGGGGAACCACATTTGCTATCCTCCAGTCATCTGGCACTATTCCTGTAGACAATGACGAGTTAAAGATCAATGCCAAAGGCTCGGCAATCTCCTCCCTGGCTTCCCAGAGGACCCGAGGATAAATCCCATCCGGCCCAGGGGACTTATCTATCTTCACCCTCTGAAGGATTTCTAATACCTCTTCCTTGTGAACCTCAATCCCACCTAGTCCAGTAGCCTGTATCTCAGTATTCTCCTCGATAACATTGTCGTTTTCTAGAGTGAATACTGTTGAAAAATATTCAGTTAGCACTTCCCCTATCTCATCTGACTCCACACACAACTTCCCACTACTATCCTTGATTGGGCCTAATCTTACTTTTGTCATTCTTTTATTCCTTAAATACCTATAGAAAGCCTTAGGGTTTACCCTGATCCTATCCGCCAACAACTTCTCATGTCTCCTCCTGGCTCTTCTGAGTTCTCTCTTTAGGTCTTTCCTGGCTACTTCGTAGCCCTCAAGTGCCCTAACTGAGCCTTCACATCTCGTCCTAACATAAGCCTTCTTCCTCTTGACCAGAGATTCCACCTCCTTCGTAAACCACGGCTCCTGTGTTCTGCAGCTTCCTCCCTGCCTGACAGGTACATATTTATCTAGGACACACCGGAGCTTTTCCTTGAATAAGCTCCACATTTCTAATGTGCCCATCTTCTGCAGTTTCCTTTCCCATCCTATGCTTCCTAAATCTTGCCTAATCTCATCGTAATTGCCTTTCCCCCAGCTATAACTCTTGCCCAGTGGTATACACCTATCCCTTTCCATCACTGAAGTAAACATAACAGAATTGTGATCGCAATCACCAAAGTGCGCACCTGCTTCTAAATCTAACACCAAATCTAGTGTGGCTTCGTCCCTTGTTGGCCTATCTACCTACTGTGTCAGGAAGCCCTCCTGTACACATTGGACAAAAACTGACCCATCTATAGTACTCGAACTATAGTGTTCCCAGTCAATATTTGGAAAGTTGAAGTCCCCCATGACAACTACCCTGTCTCTCTCACTCCTATCAAGAATCATCTTTGCTATCCTTTCCTCTACATCTCTGGAACTATTCGGAGGCCTATAGAAAACTCCCAACACGGTGACCTCTCTTTGCTGTTTCTAACCTCAGCCCATACTACCTCAGTTGACGAGTCCCCAAACATCCTTTCTGCAACTCTAATACTGTCCTTGACTAACAATGCCACACCTCCACCCCTTTTACCATCTTCTCTGTTCTTACTGAAACATCTAAATCCTGGAACCTGCAACAACCATTCCTGTCCCTGCTCTATCCATGTCTCCGAAATGGCCACAACGTCGAAGTCCCAGGTACTAACCCATGCTGCAAGTTCACCCACCTTATTCCAGACACTCCTGGCATTGAAGTAGACACACTTCAAACCAACTTCTTGCTTGCCAGTGCCATCTTGCTTCCCTGAAACATTATTTCAGACCACCCTACTCTCAACCTTTTCTATAGTCAAACTACAATTTTGGTGCCCATCCCCCTGCTGAATTAGTTTAATCCCACACGAATAGCCTTAGCAAATTTCCCCCCCAGGATATCGGTACCCCTCAGGTTCAGGTGAAGACCATCCTACTTGTAGAGGTCCCACCTACCCCAGAAAGAGCCCAAATTATCCAAGAATCCAAAACCCTCCCTCCTGCACCATCCCTGTAGCCACGTGTTCAACTCCTTTCTCTCCCTATTCCTCACCTCACTAGCACGTGGCACAGGCAACAAACCAGAGACAACAACTCTGTTCGTCCTGGCTCTAAGCTTCCATCCTAGCTCCCTGAATTTCTGCCTTAAATCCCCATCTCTCTTCCTACCTGTGTCATTGGTGTCAAAGTGGACCACGACTTGGGGCTGCTCCCCCTCCCCCTTAAGGTTCCCAAAAACACGATCAGAGACATCACGCACTCTGGCACCTGGGAGGCAACACACCAACCGTGAGTCTCTGTCGTCCCCACAGAACCTCCTATCTGTCCCCCTAACTATGGAGTCCCCAGTGACTCATGCTCTGCTCCTCTTCCCCCTTCCCTTCTGAGCAGTAGGGACAGACTCTGTGCCAGGGACCTGTGCCCCACTGATTTCCCCTGGTAAGTCGTACCCTCCAACAGTATCCAAAACGGTATACTTATTGTTGAGGGGAATGGCCACAGGGGATCCCTGCACTGCTTGCCGGTTCCCTTTCCGCCCCCTGACCGTAACCCATCTGCCTTTTTCTTGTTCCTGAGGAGTGACTACCTCCCTGTAACTCCTCTCAATAACCCCCTCTGCCTTCCGAATGATCCGAAGTTCATTCAGCTCCAGCTCCAGTTCCCTAACGCGGTTTTCAAGGAGCTGGAGTTGGGTGCACTTCCCGCAGATGTAGTCAGCAGGGACACGAGTGGTGACCCTTACCTCCCACATTCTGCAGGAGGAGCATTCAACTGCCCTGACCTCCGTTCCCATTATTCTAAATTCCCAAAGACACTGTTAAAAAATAAAGAATAAAAAATAAACTTGTTACCTTACCAATCAGGCGCACAGAACCTTTTTTTTGGTTGGAGAAGGAGGATGGGTGGGAGACATTACCTGCGTAGCGTTTTGGGTAACGCAACCACACAAGCATATTACCTCACTCACTCACCAGTCCCGTGTCGGCTCCTGCTCACCGTACTCCCGCCTATTGACAACGTAAGCTTTTTGTAGATTCAAAAACAGTGACTCACCGCCTTCCCGACAGGCTCCTGCTCCAAGCTCCCGCTCGCGCCGCTGCTGCAACCAGAAATGGAAGGCACCGGCAGCAGCTTGTTTGAAAGTTCTGGCGATGAGGCATTCTGCCAAACGACTTTGGCAGTCTGCGTGGGGAACCACACGACGGGATCCATCCTCTCCTTTTCCCGAAGGGTCTCGAGGATACTACGTGCTGACCACTGCCTGATGGCCTTGTGGTCAAAGGTGTTTCCCTTCAAAACTTTCTCCATGAAGGACAGGTGGTACGGGACGGTCCAATTACTCGGAGCGTTCCGCGGCAACGAGGCCAGACCCATCCTTCGCAACACCAGGGACAGGTAGAACCTCAGTAAGTAGTGACACTTGGTGTTTGCGTACTGAGGATCTACGCACAGTTTGATGCAGCCGCACACAAAGGTAGCCATCAGGGCGAGGGTGGCGTTCGGTACGCCCTTTCCACCATTTTCCAGGTCTTTGTACATAGTGTCCCTGTGGACCTGGTCCATCCTTGACCCCCAAATGAAGTGGAAGATGCCCCGGGTGACCGCAGCGGCGCAGGTCCAGGGAATAGGCCAGGCCTGCGCCACATACAACAGTACCGAAAGCCCCTCGCACCTGACAACCAGGTTCTTACCCGTGATGGAGAGGGACCGGAGTGTCCACCTGCCCAGCTTCTGCTTCAGTTTGGTGATACGCTCCTCCCAAGTCTTAGTGCATGCCCCAGCTCCACCAAACCAAATACCCAGCACCTTCAGGTAGTCTGTCCTGACGGTGAAGGGGATGAAGGAGCGGTCGTCCCAGTTCCCGAAGAACATGGCCTCGCTCTTACCCCTATTGACTTTGGCACCCGAGGCCAGTTCAAACGGGCCGCAGATGTCCAACAGCCTACTCACTGACTGACGATCGTGCAGAAGACGGCAACGTCGTCCATGTACAGGGAGGTCTTGACCTGAAGGCCTCCACTGCCTGGGATAGTCACGCCCTTCAGGCTCACGTCCTTCCTGATAGAAGCGGCGAAGGGCTCCACACAGCACACAAGCAAGGCAGGAGAGAGTGGGCAGCCCTGCCTGACTCCAGATCTGATGGGAAAACTGTCCGATTCCCACCCGTTGATCGAGACTGCGCTAATGATGTTGGTGTAGAGCAGCCGGATCCAATTGAGGATGCTCTCCCTGAACCCCAATTTGGAGAGGGCATCCCTTATGTAAGCATGAGAGACCCTGTCAAAGGCCTTCTCCTGTTCCAGGCTGACAAGGCAGGTGTCCACCCGCCTGTCCTGCACGTAGGCGATCGTATCCCTGATGAGCGCGAGGCTCTCAGCGACCTTCCTGCCCAGCACAGCACAGGTTTGGTCAGGGTGAATCACCGACTCCAGGACAGACCTGACCCGGATGGGCTATGACCTTGGCCAGGATTCTGTAGTCCATGTTCAATAGTGAAATGGGATGCCAATTCTTAATTTCTTCCCTCTCCCCCTTCCTCTTGTAAATGAGGGTGATGATGCCCTTCCTCATGGACTTGCACATTTCCCCTGCCTGAAGGCACTATCATACACCTCCAGCAGGTCCTGGCCAACCAGGTCCCACAGAGCGGAATACAGCTCGACCGGTAAGCCGTCGCTCCCGGGAGTCTTATTCGTCTCCAAGGACTTGAGGGCTCTGGTCAGCTCGTCCAGGGATATCGGCCGGTTCAGCCACTCCCTCGTGCCGTCGTCTAAGACCTCCGTGATAGACGACGGGAATGACGCAGAGGCCGTGCTGTCTGTGGGCGTCGCGTCATACAGTCCAGCATAGAAGGATGTGCTGATCCTCAAAATGTCGGGCTGAGACGACGTCACCGAGCCATCGTCCTCCTTCAGCCGGCTAAGCACAGAGCTCTCTTTGTGCACCTTCTGAAAGAAGAAACGTGAGCACGTCTCGTCCTGCTCCACGGAGCGGACCCTGGACCAGAAGATTATCCTGGAGGCCTCCGCGGCGAAGAGCGACGCTTGCTGGCCCATCACCTCGCGGAGGTCCTCCGTGACATCGACCCCCATCAACTGCAGAAGGAGCAGGTTCTGCACCCTTTTCTGTAGTCGCGACAGCTTTCCCCGCCTCTCTCTTGCCTTCCGAACACCCTTGAGGACAAAGAACCTCTTGATGTTCTCCTTCACTGTCTCCCACCAGTTGCCCGGAGACTCAAAGAGGGGTTTCACGGTTCTCCAACCAGTGTCCTCCCGCTTAAGCTCCTCGACATTCTCTGGGGTCAACAGAGTCATGTTGAGCTTCCATGTCCCCTTGCCGGCCTGCTGGTCGTCCTGTAAGTGACAGTCGGCCAGCAGGAGGCAGTGGTCAGAGAAGAACACCGGCTCGACGCTGGTGGACCTTCCGAGAATGCCCTTGACACAAACAGGATGTCTATCCTTGAGCGGATAGACCCGTCTGGCCATGACCATGTGTATCTCCGCTGCGCTCCATCTGCAGGGGTGCTGAAGACGTTGTGCAGCTTGGTGCTTCGTGACGTCCAGTTGACTCTGCGCACCCGCTGTCCCCACGCTGGATCTTCCATCTGCATCAATGATGCAGTTGAAGTCTCCACCTAGGATGACCGGCCTGGACGTAGCCAGCAGGGGTGGAAGCCGCTGCAGGATGGCCAACCGCTCACTCCGTACCGCTGGGGCGTACACGTTGATCAGCCTCAGGGAAGCGTTCCTGTAGGTGACATCAGCCACTAGGAGGCGCCCCCCCCACCACCTCCTGAACTTGAGAGATGGTGAAGTTGCGCCCCTGCAGCAGGATAGCCAGGCCTGAGGACCGACAGTCGTTACCCCCCGACCAGATTGAAGGCCCACAGGTCCAGGCGCCGGACCATTTCCCGTAACTGCTGAGGTGCGGTATCCCGCACTTCTGCAGAAATAGGAGGTCCACCTTGACGGTGGTTAGGTAGGCCAACATGGACACACATCTTGCGGTGGACTTGACGCTGAGCACATTCATGCTCGCAACTCGTACCCCCATTGTGGGCAGTGACCACAGTACCCTCTCCAAGTCCAAGGTCCAGCCCCTCCATCTGTCCCTTCATGCCCATTGCCGGGGCTAACTGCTGGACGCTCTCCAGGCTGAGGAAACCTTCCGTGCTGCCTTCCAGGTGGCATCCTCCCGTTGGGGGTACTGAGGCAGGAGAGGCTCTGGGTCAGGCTGGGGACACGCTGTTTCCTCCTTCCTGCCTGAAAGCTCCGGGGGACCCTCCAGGGCCCCAGCGGTGCGTGGCTGGGTGTCGGATGGAGCCTCAGGATGCCTCCCGTCACCTGGAAGCGGGGTGCTGCTTTCCTTCTCACTTGAGATCTTTAGCTTCTGCTTTGGGCGGGCCTCCTCCGAATCTCCTTCGTCAGAGGAGCTCTTATAGTCCCCCTGTAGCTGCCTCTTCCCACCTGATGGTTGCGGTACCTGGGCCCGCCGGCGCACCTTCCTCCTCGCTTTCCAGAATGTCGTCCACTCCCCTGGGTCACCTGTCGCCTCCTTCATCGACTCCGGGTTGTTGGGGCAGGGGGAGCGGAGCCTGCAGGGGCGCTTTGCTGTCCTCGGGTCCGTCCTGCGGGGCTGGGCCTTCCTGCACGACCAGGCCCTCCTGCACATTAGTGGGGTGCCTGCAGGGCCCTGGTGCCTTCCTCTCCTCCGGTGGGGGGGCTTGCCCCACATTGCCCCTGCCAGCAACCTGGGCATAGGTGGTCCCCCGCCACGGGCATGCCCTATAGAGGTGGCCTGCTTCCCCGCAAAGGTTGCAGCTTTTTTCTTGTGGGCAATGCTTTGCAAGGTGTCCCTCCTCCCTGCAGATGGTGGCTTTGCAGTCGGCCGCCACGTGACCTGACCTACCACAGGCATGGCAGACTTTAGGTTGCCCTGCATAGGTCAGGTAGCCCTTGCTCCCGCTGATCGCAAAGCTGGACGGTGGGTGTATGATGTTCCCGTCTGCGCCCGTCCTCAGCGTCACCCTGATCTGCCTCTTACTGGTCCAGATCCCGAAGGGGTCCATGATGTTGGTTAGGTCCCCTTCCACCTTCACGTACCTTCCGAGGACGGTCAGGACATCAACTGCTGGCACATGCGGATTGTGCATGTGTACAGTCACCATACGGCTCCTCTGCGCCGGCATCACAAACAGCGGGACAGCGGTTAGTACAGAGAGGGGGCTTGCACCTCCTTTCTCCTTGAAAACCTCTAGGAAGCGCTCGCAAAGCTTGGCACTCCTGAAGGTTACATCATAGAAACCTCCTCCGGGGAAATCCTGCAGGTAGTAAATGTCCGCAGCAGCGAACCCACAACAGTCCAACAGGACCCTCTTCACGAAGAAGGTGCGGTCCACAGGTGCACCTTCATCCACCTTCTTCACGGAAACACGGATGGTGTTCCGGACCCCCTGACCTGGGGCACGAGCACTCACCGCAGCCATCGTTGCAGGTTGGCTGCTCCCCTGAACCAGCATTAGGCCGAAGCCAGCATTAAGATCCACTGGTCGCAAGGGTGCACAGCCAACCCGATGTCTTCCTTCCACCTCCAACACAGTCACGCTCTCCTCTTCTCGGTCCACAAGAGAGTGGGCCTTTATTTTGTTCCGGATGTAAGCTGGTTCACTGAGCTGGAAGGTTTGTTCCCAGATGTTTTGTCGCCATTCTAGATAACATCATCAGTGAGCCTCCGGTGAAGCGCTGGTGTTATGTCCTGCTTTCTATTTATCTGTTTAAGTTTCCTTGGGTTGGTGATGTCATTTCCTGCATTGGTGATGTTATTTCCTGTTCTTTTTCTCAGAGGATGGTAGATAGGCTCCAAATCAATGTGTTTGTTGATGGAGTTCCGGTTGGAATGCCATGCTTCTAGGAGCATGGAGCCTATCTACCACACATCTACAGGGCATGCCCGTGGTGGGGGACCACCTACACCCAGGTTGCCAGCAGGGGCAATGTGGGGCAAGCCCCTCCGGAGGAGAGGAAGGCACCAGGCCCCTACAAGGACCCCCCTAGTGTGCAGGAGGGCCAGGTCGTGCAGGAGAGACCAGCTCCGCAGGATGGACCCGAGGTCAGCAAAGCACCCCTGCAGGCTCTGGTCCCCGCCAACAACCCGGAGTCGATGGAGGAGGTGGCAACATTCCGGAAGGCAAGGAGGAAGGTGCGCCCAAGGGCCCCAGTTCCACAACCATCAGGCGGGAAGAGGCAGCTACAGGGGGGCTATAAGAGCTCTTCTGACGAGGGAGATTCGGAGGAGACCCGCCCAAAGCAGAAGCTGAAGACTTCCGCTGAGAAGGAAAGCAGCTCCCCGCTTCCAGGGGACGGGAGGTGTCCTGAGGTTCCCTCCCACACCCAGCCACGCGCCGCTGGGGCCCTGGAGAGCCCCCAGAACCTGCAGGCGGGAAGCAGGAAACAACGTGCCCCCAACCTGACCCAGAGCCGGACTCTCCTGCCTCCGTACCCCCGACGGGGGTGGGGGGGTGGATGCCACCCGGAAGACAGCACGGACGGTTTCCTGAGCCCGGAGAGTGTCCAGCAGTTTGCCCGGGCAGTCAAGGGCTAAAATTTTCTTTCCAACTTTACTTTTTAAAGATGCCTGTATAAAAATCTGTATTACAGTTTTATACTTTTTCTGTTTTTCGTTGTTTGTTACCTCTCTGCTGAGAACTTTACAGCTGCTGTTTTCAAAGGTGCAAACTTGCGGCTGTAGGTGGTATTTGTACTATAAAAAGGAAAAATCTAGTGCTGTTGGTAATAGCAAGAACTGCAGGTACTGGAGTCACAGTGTGGAGTTGGAGGAACACAGCAGTCAGGCAGCATTAGAGGAGCAGCAGTGTTGACGTTTCAGGCCGGGACCCTTCTTCAGAACTAAAAAAGTAGTTGCCATCATGTGTTTTTTAAGTTTTCATTTTCTTGTTTTGCTATTTCAGAAGTTACTGTCATCGAGACAGATGTAAGGCCTTGTTAATATAAAAAATGGCTTTCGGTAATGTTCTTTATATCTGCAATTTGCCTAAGGATTGCATATTTAGATTGGAGATGATTTCAGGACTTGTAATATGAGATCAGGCATGGCCTTCCCTTTTTTAAAGGCAGAATAAGTTTTCACAATTGTTCCTCTGTTGTAGTTGCCCTGTCTCAGTCCATTTATTTTCTTCATTCATGGGATGAGGACATGGCTGGCCAGGCCAGCATTTATTGCCCATCCCTATTTGCCCAGAGGGCAGTCAAGTGGTCAACCACATTGCTGTAGGTCTGGAGTCGCACGATGGCCAGACCAAGTAAGAATGGCAGTTTTCTCCCTTGAAGGATATTAGTGAACCAGATGGTTCACTATTGACAATGGTTTCATTGTCATCATTTGACTCTTAATTCCACATTTTTTATTGACTTCAAATTCCACCATCTACCATAGTGAGATTGGAACCCAGGTCCCCAGAATGTTACCTGGGTTTCTGGATTAATAACATAGCACTTTTGGTGGGTTCTTGATGAGATGAATAATTATTAACAACACTAATTATTTATCTTGTTATGTAATCACAGCCTTGTGCATAGTTCGGGCTCCGTTTTGACTGGTATTCAGTGTACATTCCATGCATGTTTCTGACTGGCTGACTCCATTGGTTTGTGTTTCTCACTTTTCTAGGCATTGCCAGAGATGCCTAAAAAAATGTGGGAGTGTGGGAAATCCCACCTTGAATAATAAGGACATCAAAGGTTCAAATGATAGATCAGTGGAAAATGTGTTTGTGAATTATGCAGTTAGTTTTACAGTGGACACTGTTCAAAAATCAGATACAAGAAAGAAATGAAAATTGACCTTAATCAGACAGCATTTTAATTCAAAGGGAAGGAAAACATCATCACCTGCTGGCTATATTATGTCATTACAGCATTACAAGTTTGCTCAGATTCTTTCTGGTATAAGCTGCATGCAAAAATATACGATGGTAAAAATTGGCTTAAAACCTGACATAAAAATGGTGATGTAAGATCATATTTGGTTGACATGAAATGCTTGCAGACACTAAATAGCCTAGAAGATTCTAGTTGATTTCCCGAAGTTTGGATATCTGCTGTGGAGGTTGAAAGCTGGTGTTAGAAAACCTCCAATCTCTGTTGCCCAGACTCCACGGAGGCAACCTTTCGGGTGTTTTCTTTATGTTTTGGGGTCATGAGTGTGAGGAGTGATTATAATGGGCCTGCAGACTTCCACATGCCACCTGAAACTTCCATGCCATTTGCACAGCCGTTGACCTAATATCCACAGTGTGGGGAGAAATGGGATAAAATTCTGACCATTTATGACAGTTCTTACTTGTACATACCCAAAATCAACAAAACCCTTTCACGAAACCCTATCAAAAATTTGGGGTGTTTGTTTTTATTACTTTGCTATTTATCGTCTATTTTTTAATGTTTAAAAGGCTAGGAATTGAAATAATTTTAGGCCATAACACTTAAAGCACCTTAAATGCCCATATATAGTGCTTATAGCCTCCAAATAAATTCATGAGGAAGTTCTTCTCTCAAAGTGGGAATTTTTGAAATTCTTTACCATTGAGAATTGTTGATGCTGGGACATTAAATATATTCAAGGTTGAGATAGGTTTTGAATCAGTAATGGAATCAAGGATCTTGGGCAAAGTGAAGGAACATTGCTTATCAGATCAGCTGCTATCTCATTCAAAGGCAAAGCAGACACAATGGGCTGAATGGCCTACTTCTGCTCCTACATCATATGGTTCACACATGATATAAGGTGAGTGATTTATCTATATTCCAATATCATTTATCTTTGACTTGGAAATGGTAAGGACTGCACATGATGGAATGTAGAGTCAATAAATGTGGAGCTGGAAAAGTTGGTCAGACAGCATCTAATAAGCAGGAAAGTCAACAATTTGGACTGAGATCCTTTGTCATCCTTTGGCCTGAAATGTTGACTTTCCTGCTCCTCGGTTGCTGTCTGACAGGCTGTGTTTTTCTAGCTCCACATTTATCAACTCATTCATCTTTGAGTTTGGATGTTTGCATTTTAAGTTGGTGACAAGTTGGTTTTCTGTGCATGTGGATAGGTACATGCATAGGAGAAGTTTGGAGGGACATGGGCTAAGTGCAGGGAGGTGGGACTAGTTTAGTTTGCAATTGTGGTTGGTGCAGACTGATTGGACTGATGGCTCAATTTCTGTGATATGTAACTGTGACTCTAGCTCTGTCTTTAATGGGTGACCCTTGTTTTTAAATTATGATGCCTAATTCTAGATTCTCTTACAAGAGAAAACATCCTTTCAGCATCCATCCAATCAAACCCGCTCAGGATTTTGTGTGTTAACTGGTAAGTATTAAATGGAAGTATAACGTGTATGTATTAACTTCTGCGTATTTCTGGCCATGGTAATTTAGTTTGAAAGAGTTTGAGGGATAGCCTCCAATGTTTACATTGGGAGAGTTTACAAGCAAATGAATCACGCAGTGTTCTCTGTTAGACTTTCTTTTGGAAGATTATGTACTTATTATTTTTGATAAATGTCCATAGCTTAAAAAAACTTCTGGTTTTAGTTTTGATCTGAGGAGTCCTACAGGGCTGTTAGTTAGAGAGGAATGCATAAAACTATTGCTCCTGAGAAAGGGAGAAGATAGTTAGATTTGTCAAAAAGTAGATTACCACTCGTGCCTTTTCCCCCTGTCAACTGAAATGGAAACTTCCAAAATGGGGAGAGTAACTCTGCATCCAGGTCCTCCTGCCATTTTTAAAGATCTCCAGAGTCGACACAACCTTTCACAAAACCAGCTCAAAGACTCTTCGGGTGAAGTAGGCCTGAGGACATGAAATCAATGGATCAGAAATGATTGGATGAAAAACCTTTAATTGGAAAGAATTCTCTTCCTTGAAAGGTTATGGTGACTGAAAGAGTCTATTGAAATTTTCTGAACTGATAGACTTCAATGGGAAGTGACATGGAGTTAATGTGGATAAATAGAATTTGAGAGAGAGATCAGCTATTGTCCCCGGGGTGGGGGGCGGGGGGCAGATGTGGTGCAGTTTCAAAATAATGACCTCCCTCCTCGAGACAGTAGCTTCAGGTTAGAGTTTCACCCCAAGATTTGATGTATGATGATACTGCAGCCAACTAGATTAGCACTTATCCTCAAACCCTTCCCACACACTGAAAGCCAGGTAAGATTGGGAGGCACAGCTCATCAGTGATTTGATGGAAAGATTCTTAGAGTTTCTACTATCACTATCCGCAGCTTCAAACCACACCGCACACAACAAAACATGTTGCTATAACAATGTGGGCTTGGTGTAACATGCCAACATCATTCAAAATGAATATGAGGAGGAATTTATTTTCTCAGACTGTCACTTGTCTTTAGAATTCTTTTCTTAGAGTATTGGAGACTGGGCTACTGATAATATTTAAGGCAGAGCAAGAGAGATTTTTGATCTACAAGAGAATCACATAGAATGTGTGGGCAGATTGTGAACTGAGGCCACAAATAACAATGATCTTATAGGTTAGAGGAGTGAACTCAGAGGTCAAGTTGCCTTTTCCTACTGCTTTCTTATCATATTCTGTTCTCATGAATAGTGAAATGGGGCTAAAATAACTCTCCTTATTTATTTGAGAAATAGATTTTACCTAATCTTGGACGTTTAGGTCCAACCAAATCTCATCCCATTTCCCGATTCGGACAAATGCTGGTGTGTAACTCTGCTCAGATATCTTTCCAAAAACCAGCCCAGCTCGTCCCCGTCCCCCTAACCTGTTTTTCCTCTCACTTATTCCCTCCTCCCACCTCAAGCCGCATCCCTATTTCCTACCTAACCTCATCCCACCCCCTTGACCTGTCCATCCTCCCTGGACTGACCTATCCCCTCCCTACCTCCCCACTAACACTCACCTCTACTGGCTCCATCTCCGCCTCTTTGACTTGTCTGTCTCCTCTCCACCTATCTTCTCCTCTATCCATCTTCAATCCACCTCCCCCTCTCTCCCTATTTATTTCAGAACCCCCTCCCTCTCCCCCATTTCTGAAGAAGTATCTAGGCCTGAAACGTCAGCCTTCTTACTCCTCTGATGCTGCTTGGTCTGCTGTGTTCATCCAGCTCTACACGTTGTTATCTCGGATTCTTCAGCCCGTGCTGTTCCTATTATCTCTGGCACGAGGTTATAACTCTGAGCAGAAAACTGAAACCATGGTCAGCTGATAGCTAGAAACAAAAAGACACTGGGAAGAGAGAAATGAAGTGAGAAAGAGGAAAAAAGGGAAATCCAACAGCAATGAAGCAAAACAGAAAAACACAAAACTTTGGAAGAACACAGGAGGAGAAACAAAAGAGAGAAATATGAAAGCAGAGAAATGTTGACCATGATTTTTTATTTTGAAGAGAAAGGATGGGGGGGGATTATTGGTTGAAATGGTGTGCTACCCATCAATACTCAGGGAGAGCCATCTCATTTAATGACCTGCTACTCAGTTCATCATCTATGCCATTGAGCATGTAATTTGGCAAATTGAATGTGTCAAAAACAACCTGGCAGGACTCTCTAGATTTTAAGGTGCTGGTATCACATTTATAGGCCAACTGGAGAGTTGCTGCAAATCAGAGAATTTCCAGAAACCTGTGACCGTCACTGTCCAAAACCCCAGAAATGCCTATCAAGAAGGTGCAGCCATCTCTTGGGAATACAGATGGAGTTACCAAGAGAAGGTCCATCATGATCCTGGGGCATGGCCCCAAGAGGCCATGCCACCAACTCTCCGGTCTGGGTGCAATCACAGCACATTTCAGTACCATGAAAAGGACTGCAAAACTATCTTCTTCATTCTGCAAGGCTAAGTAGCTCTGTCTCCTCACAACACAGTGACATTACTCAGTCTAACTCTGCCACTGCACAGGTAATCACAAATGGCCATTACGGCAAGCCGCCATACCATATGTATGTTGTGCACTTGAAGAGCCATATCCTCCCCGTGCCCTCTTTCAGTGCATTCCATACATATAACCGATAAGTCATATTGAAGAAAAAGTATCAGTCACCACAGAGTAACAAATATCATCATAGTAAAATTTTTCCTCGATATGCATTAACTAGATTTTGGTGTATAGGTGACAATTTCAAAGCCTGTAGATAATACAGAGTTTGGGAGTATGAAAGGAGGATTGTATGAAACCCAAAAAGGACTTTGACAAGTTGGTAGAGTGGGCAGACAGGTGGCAGGATGCACTTTAGCACAGAGAACAGTGGTAGTTTTTGGTGCAAAGAACATGGAGAGATAGTCTTCCAATAATGCTCTGTTTTAAACTGTGTTTGCTGACTCCAGCACGTAGACGCCAGTTTTAAACATACATGAGCATACAGGGAGCAGGGGCAAGATGGGAGATTGGGATTTGAGAAGAGGGGGACAGAGGGATACAAACATAGATACAAACAGAACACAGAGACAGACACATACACAACATAGATACAAACAGACATATACACATCCACACAGACCCACCCACACACAGGCATGCTCAAACACAGATAGATATAAACAGAACACCCTTGCACATGTTTGGAGATACACATGAACAGAAGTACATACATGGGTACAAACAGAGCACACATAGATGCAAACAGAGCACACAAACAGACAAAGATACACATATACAGACACGTACCCGACTCCCAGGCACTCCTTGTCACCTTCCCCCCCACCCCCATCTGATTCCCATTTCAATGTTACATCTGTTCTGTGTACATGTGCGCAGTGTAGACTTTAAGAATGAAGCAATGATGTAACGAGTCTAGAACCATGCACGTGCGAGTTTCCGAGTGAGCGTGCACATACAGTTTCTCTGCAGTTCCAGTGTCAGCAAACATTGCCTTATTGTATATGGTGTACAGAAGCAGAGAGACCTAGTTGTAAATGTAGTAATTAATTAAAGGTGGCAGGACAAGTAGAGAGCTATTAGTCTTTGTTCACAGAAATATTGAGTACAACAGCAGAGAAGTTATGCGGTGCCGAGGCATGAAGAAGGGCCCTTACCTGAAACATCGTCTCTCCTGCTCCACTGATGCTGCCTGACCTGCTGTGTTCCTCCAGCTCTATGCTGTATTTATGGTGCCTATGATACTAGTTAGACCATAGCTGGAATATTGTGGACTGCCATCAATAACACATCATCATGAAAATGTGAATGCAGTGGAGATATTGCAGAAGAAGTTGATGAGGCAGGTTCCAGGGATGAGAAAATTCACTTCTGAGGACAGAGTGGAGAAGTTGAGACTTGGAAAGGAGGAGGCAGAGAGGAGATCTGATAGAAGTTTGCAAAATCATGAGGAGTCTGGACAAATGAATGCTGAAATAACTGTTCCTGCTCTCAGGAGGATTGAGGACAAGGGTCACTAAACTGTGTTTTGAAAAATAAGCTAACTGTGAGCAGTGAAGAAAACAAAGAAATAGTTTAGATTTGGAATGCAGTGAAGGCAGACTCAATTGATACATTTAGGAGGATATTAGTTTCCAATTTAAATCAGAACAAAGGGAAAAGGCTGGAGATTGGCATCAATGAGATGAAGATCTGGCTCACTGTTTTGAGTCGGAGAGATTGCCTCTAGGTGATGGGGTGCTGGAACACTGGCAGTGGATTTAAAAAAGCCTAATTCCCTGCTACCTGAACAGTTATATAGATCTGTACATGTCCAGCCTGCAACTAAATTGTGCTAGGGCCAATGTTCTGGTCAGCCCCATTATGAGGGTTGTAGAGTGGGTTTTACATTAAATAATGAAGGTCAAGGATCAAGTGTGGAAAAATGTGGTTACTCAAAAAGTGGAGACAATATAGGAGCTGAAAACAGTCATCTGGGAAGGAAGGGTCAGAGGATGGCAGGAAGAGACAGGTAAAAAGCAAAGACTGCATCAACAATTAAGACAAAAAGAAAATGGAAGGCTCTGTATCTGAATGTGTGTAAAATTCAGAACAATGTGAACACACTGTGCACATTCAAATAAATAAATTGGATCAGATAGACTTTATAGGGACATGGTTACGGTTAGCTATTGAGTGGATCCTGAATATTGAGAGAGGTATGACATTTTAAGAAGAATAGGAAGCTCTCATTCACACTGTTTATACTGTGGGTTTTCTGGTAGATTGCGACTCAATCGACACTCCATTGGAAATGAGGATGCTGAGAATACCCATGGGGTTGGTGTTGAATATATTAAGAGATATTTGGGCATTGTTAAAAATCATGTATGATGACTGCACATCACAAGGTTGGCATATAGGGCACAGTCATCCTTGATCTTTCTCAGTGCAATTGACATGTACATGTCTATATAACTGTTCAGATAGCAGGGAATTGGGCTTTTTAAAATCCGCTGCCCCAGTGATCATTGGTCTTGAAATCTCACGCCAGCAATCTCCAGCTGGTCAACGTCAGGCCTTGCCAGCACATCACATGTCACATGTAGCAGAGGTCCCACTTGATGTAACTCTGGGAGCTGTCCTCATCGCAGAGAGAGAAAGGGGGAGGCCACTTAGGTCGATCATCAATTTCAGTAATGGATTGGCATCAATGAGATGAAGACCTGGCTCAATGTTTTGAGTCGGAGAGATTGCCTTTAGGTGATGGGGTGCTGGAACTGGCATTGCAGACTGGGCCAGTACTCCTGACGCAGCCTGCAACTAAATTGTGCTAGGGCCAATGTTCTGGTCAGCCCCATTATGAGGGTTGTAGAGTGGGTTTTACACTAAATAATTAAGGACAAGGATCAAATGTGGAAAGATGTGGTTACTCAAAAAGTGGAGACAATGTAGGAGATGATAACAACCAGGAAAACCCAGAGGTATCCCTAAATCTGCTGCTGCTGTGGTCAGTGGACTGAGGGAAGGAGATATTAATAACCTCATTTTAGAGATAGAAATTGGAGGAGCCCCAGATGAGACAGCTTGATTCCCTCTCAACAAGTAGGTGACAACTTACAGTAAAGATGATGATTATGTTGGATATTGTTCTCTGGTGAGCTAAAGGATTGTGAGTGAAGTAATGATTCCTTACCGCAGGATCCCAGCCCATCACTGGGGAGGAAGTCCAGGGCTACCTTTGGAACAAGATGTCATTCAGATCTCAACAAGTTCATCCATTTCCCTCTAAATTGCCATGAGGAAGGAGGATAGAAAACCAAACATCTACATCAATGATCAGGTATTCAATGCAAAGCCTCGTAAGAATGCTCACCTTGGATCAAGGAAGCATTACCCATTCTCACTGTTTCTGAACTCTTGATTTGGCTAGTGGTTATAATAAGCTTCTCATCGCTGAACATAATATCAAAGAAACAGCCATTCCCAACAGGCATTGGGAAGTTTACAATACACAAGAATGCCACTTTCATGTGAGGATTGGATAAAGCTTCTGGTGACTTTAATTTCCACTCCCTCCTTGTGTATCTAGGTGATGTACTTACTTTCAGCTTGACTCTCATGGAAATCTTTGTAAGACTGGACATTATCTTAGCCTACTTCTTGAAGCTTAATTTGAATGTCAAACCAGAGAAGTGCCAATATTTTAAGGTTCAATCCTTGGGCACGCTGTTACCAAGGAAGACATTCTTGGTGATGATGAGAAAATCTGAGTGATAGAGGAGTGGCCCTGGCCTAAGGAACAGAGCGACCAGTGTAGGTTCCTTGGTCTAGCTGGTTACTATTGGAGGTTTATACAAGGCTGTGCCCGGTTGACTGACCCATTCCATGATTTGCTGAAAATGAATAAGAAAAAGCTTTAAGAGCCTGTTGGAAATGCTATATGAGGAGTGATAATTCATGAGCATTAGAGGGCTTAGAGCCTAGTATGTGAAGACTGTTTTACAGCCTCAAACAGAAGCTCATATCATCAGTCAGACTTGATTGCTTGAATTTCCAACTCCCTTATGTACTGTAAACCACCACCAATTTTCTTGGCCAAGGAGTGGCACTGTCATAGGTTCAAGCAGGAGAGAATGGTTATTCCTCATGTCAATTGGAGTCTCTGAATGAGTGAGAGGAACATGGAGAATTACTCCAGTATGAAACTCAATCTGATCATTTTGAGGTGGCCTATTTCCCAGAAGTTTAGAGACTTTCTGATTTGCCCAGAGTTTGATGTGTTTACTGACAACAATCCATTTAGCTACTTACGAATATCCACCAAGACAGTAACCTAATGGGCAACTGAACTCACACAGTTTGAATACCAAATCTGGTACAGGCCAGGCAAAAAGAATACAAATACTGATGCTCTTACTCTGAAGACAATCCACAGGAGGGAACCCACCCAGACACAATTAGAGAAGGCTGTGGTTGGCACCATTTCCATGCCCCAAGTCAAAGACTGCATTCTGACTCAACTCCCTGTGACATTCATGCTAAGGTTCAGTGGTGTGTCGGCATTGCATTCTGAATGAGATTCACACCATTTCTAAACCTCACCAGTGAGAGACTGGATGAAGATAAATGGTGGGATTGGGGGTGGGGCGGGGTGGGGGGTGATGTAGAGCGGGAGGGAGAGAGAGAGAGAGAGAATGGGGGCAACAGGGAGATCTAGGATAAAGAGATTGGCAAGCAGGTTGTGTGGAGGCAAATGAGATAGAACGGCAAGGGAGAAGGACTGGGCTGAGAAAGTAAGCTGGGGAAAGAAAGAAAGATTGGGGCAAGAGAGAAAGTCTGGGATGAGAGACATAGGATCTTGAGAGGAGACAGAGGGAGAAAAATTTGGAAAGAGGGACGAACTGTGAGGAGCGACAGAGAGAATCAAGGGGTGGGGAGAGAGAAGAAGAAAAAGACTTGGGGAATGGTGGGGAAGGAGTGTCTGTGAGGAGAGAGAGAGAGTAAGAGCCAAAGTTAGCGCTTCCACCTCTGAAGAAACTCGTGTCACAAACAAAGCCAGTGCTACATGGAGATGCTCAACAAAACAAAGTGATGTTGCCCATGTTTGTCATGCATGGCAAGTCAGAAATGGCCAACATTCAGTAACTAAACTGAACTTCAAAATATTCCCCTCGGACGATGGAAATTTACTTTCTCTCTATTGCTAGTTAGCAATAATAAGTACAGAAAAACCTGCTGTCTGATTTGAAATGACTCTTGCAATCTGTTTCTTGAAGAGTCATTGCACTTCAATGGATTATCTGTTAATCGCTTGCAATTATAGATGTGACAAGGTAGGAAAAGAAAAGATTCATTCAGGCTTGTTTTTATTTTCAACTACTTTTCTCTGTTGTACTTTGGCTTTTACTTTGTTTTGAACTTTGGCTCCAATTTGGTTTTATCTCTTTTCATCCAGGAATCTGGCGTTTCTCCTACTCTTGCTCCTAGCCACCTCTGACAACAAACTTTGGAGCTCAGTATTCATCGTTGAATGGGTATTCTGGGTGATCCTTCCACCTGCAGGGACGGAACAAAGACTGGCGGTTAGGGGAAGCCAACACATGAAAGTCTTGGTTTGCTGAGTTGGTCAGTCTCAGCTGAGTGGCAATAAAGATGGTCCAACTGACCTCGGTGCCAGTGGTGTGGATAAACAGGTTATCAACTTACTACTGATGATTATACAATGACTGCCGTTGGGCAGTGATGTTGGAGGTTGAGATTAGCCCCTTCTTGACCTATAACGCAGTAAATGGAACATATCTTTTGATGAGTCATCAGGATTAGTTAGGATTTTACATTGAGTGTGTGGAGACTGTGTTCGATGTGAAACATCATGTTTCTGATAGGGAACAAGAAACTTACATCAAAAGTTCCACATATCGTTCATTCCTGTTGAGAGCACTAATCATTTTCATTTCTTCACTTGTCAAAGAAAAGTCAAAAATCTAAGAAAGAAAGAAAAACAAATATTGAACCCTGAGAAGATCAAATTTAGGGGAAGAAAAGGAAAAGGGCATCTCATCAGACACACAACAGAAATCATAATGAATCAGGGACAGGAACTCAAAAAAGGTTAGCATAAGCAAAGCAACAATAATGAAGAAAATAACGATGCTGAAGAGTGACAGCCCTCTACCTCACCCCAGATACAGATGGTTTTCATTCCAGCATCTAGGTGAGAACGCTACGGGTCCCCTAACTTTAATCTTCCAAAGTTCATTCAGTACATGAGCCATTCCTGTAGAAATGAAAGCATATCATCCAGCTATTTAAGAACAGTGAGACAGGAAATGTGAGGATATAGACCAGGTAGCCCAACATGTGTTGTTGGGAAATGGCTGGAATTATTGAAGGTTTGAGTCGCTTTGATTTTTTCAGCCTATCAGGAAGAGCTAGCATGCATTTGTAAAGGGTAGATCATGCCTCATGAAGCTGATCATTTTGAAGATGTGACTAAAGTAATGGACAGTGAAATATCTATGCATCTTATTATGAAGGACTTCCAGGAGATCTTTGATAAAGTTCGGTGTATGTTCCAATTAAGTGAAAGGGTGGAACCGCCAAATTCTGTAAGCTCTAGATATTGAGGAATAGTCAGGATTGGATTCAAAGAAAAAGGCTTATTGCGAAAATCAAAGGTTGAAAACAGCCGAAGTCTGGGGGAGTATAGAATATGCAACAGGGAACTTAAAAGGGAGATTAGGAAACTTAAAGTGGATTTGAAAGGATGCTGGCAGGGAAAATAAAGGAAAATCCTGAGTTACTTTGTAGGTGCAGTAAGAGTAAAGGGATAACCAGGGAAAGAGTAGACCCTGTTAAGAGCCACGATGGTTAAGAGCTCCTGTGGAGCCACAGGACATTGGTTGGATTCTAAATTAATACTGTATGTCATTGTTCACTCGTGAAAAAGGTGGCATGGGTGTAGAAACCAGGGAGAAGGTCTGTGATACAATTAAATAAATTAGCATAGATAGAGAAGGAGGTTTGGCAAGCTTAAAAATAGATAATTATTCAGGGCTAGATGAAATGTATCCCAGGTTATTAAGTGAAGCAGGGAGGAAATAGCAGGGAAAGTTGCAAAAGTTTTTACTTCCTCTCTGGCTGCCGAAGGGGTGCCAGGGGACTGGAGGACAGCTAGTCTGGTACTGTTATTCAAGAAGGGAGCAAGGCATAACCAGGAAACTACAGGCTAGCCATCAATGTACAGAATATATTGGAAGCAATTCTGAAGGACAGGATCATTTGTAAAGGCAGGGATTAGTAAAGAACAATCAGCATCGTTTTGATAAAATGAGGTCATGTAAGATCAATTTGATTGAATTTCTTCTAAAGGGGACCAGGCATGTGGAAGAGGGCATTACTTTTGATGTAGTCTACTTGGACTTCATCAAGGCATTTGATAATGTCCCACAAGGGGACTAATAGCAAAGGAAAAGCCCATGGGATCCAAGCAAATTTGGCAAATTGGATCTACAATTGGGCTTTTAGTCACTTGGAGATAGCAAGAACTAAAGATACTGGAGTCAGAGTCAACACAGTGTGCAGGAAGACAGCAAGTCAGGCAGCATCAGAGGAGCAGAAAAGTCATTGTTTCAGGTGGGAACCCTTCATCAGGACTTCTGATGCTGCTCTCCCTGCTGTGTTCCTCCAGCTCCACACAATATTGACTCCACAATTAGGCTAACTGTCAGGAAGCAAAGGGTGATGGTTGAAAATCTGTATTTAGTGGGATCTCACAGGGGTCAATGTTGGGCCCTTGCTATTTGTGGATCATATAAATGATTTAGAATTGATTGTAGCAGGGCTAACTGGTAAGTTCACAGATGATACAAAGATTGGTGGTTTGGTAAACTATGAGGAACTTAGCCTTAGGTTACAAGAGGATGTAGATCGGCTGGTCAGATGGACTGATCAGTGGCAAACAGAATTCAATCTGGATAAATGTGAGGTGATGCATCTGGGCAGGCAATCAGGACAGGGTAATACATGATGAACAGTAGGACCCTGGGAAGCACCAAGGATCAGAGGGACCCTGGTGTCCATGTCCACTGGTCCCCGAGGTATCAGGACAGGTGGATAAAATGGTTAAGAAGGCAGATGGAATACTTGCTTGTATTAGCTGAGGCTTGGAGTTTGAGAGCAGGGAGGCTATGGTGTAATTATATAAAATGTTGGTTAGGCTACAGCTATAGTATTGTTTGCAGTTCTGGAATCCACATTATAGGACCGTTGCAATAGCACTAGGGAGGTGCAGTGGAGATTTACCAGGATGTCTGGGCTGGAACATTTCTGTTATGAAGAGAGATTGGACAAAGTGGCGTGGATTTCCTTAGAGCCGTGGAGATTGAGAGGGGACATTATTGATCTGCATAACATTATGAGCAGCATATACAGGGTATACAGGAAGAAATTTTTGCCCTTGATGGAAGGATCAATAATCAGACAAAATAGATTATGTAAGGGGCAGATGGTTTGTAGGGGATTTGAGGAAAAACGTTTTCATACAGAGGACGATGGGAATCTGGAACTCACTGCCTATAAGAGTGGTCAAGGCAGAAACCCTCATAACATCAAAGGAGTATTTAGATGTGCACTTGCAATGCCAAGGCTCAGGGCCAAGTGCTGGAAAATGGGGTTCAAGTAGTTGGAATAGTGGTTGTTTTTACCTGGTTTGGGATGTGAAGGGTCAAATGGCTTTTTTTGGGTACTATAGATCTTTTTGACTCCGTGACTCTACAAGTGACTGTTAAAGACATTTATAACCTATGAAATTACTGTAAAGAAAAATTATATTGACCTGGTTTGGAAATTGGCTAAGGAGCAGAAGGTAGAGAATAGGAGAACAGGCTGATAGTCCAGCAGGCAGAGTGTATTCATTTGTGTCTTTCAAAAATCTGTTGTAGAACCTTAATTGTTTTGATGGAATAAATAAAAATCATTTATCCAAATGAGTTGATGAGACAAAAATAAGTGGTATTGTGTGCGGTGTAGATGAAAAGACAGAATGACAGAGATGCTGATAGACTAAGTAATTGGATAAACTCTTGTAAATGGATTCAGCACAGGCTGATATGACACCATTCGTGTTTGGTATGATAAGGATATAACAGAAGACTTCCAAAATGGAAATATTGGACGTTCATGGAGATTGGTATGCAGGTTGTGGGAGGAGGCTTGGGTGGTGGGGTTCAGTTGCATTGATAATTAAAACCCCATGATCAGGAACAGAAAATGCTGAATAAGATTATGGGTGCTGTCCTGTGTACTGTCTCGTTAATGGATCCTAACCCCAAATCACTTACAGGTATATTCGGCTTGAAATTAGAGCCAAAGATGACTGTGGATGTAACTTCAGTGACTGTTTGGATAGGACACCTGGAACATCACATATGAAATGACCAAGGGAATATCAAGCTACAGTTTTTTTAAGGGAGTAAGGTAAGGAAGGACAAATTGGACTGTGATCTCCTGTGGCTTTAGAGACAACCAGGGCTAACTACTCTCATCAAAAATTGGCTGTGGATTGCGCCCTGACTGCAGAAATGTTTGTGTTTGCTCTTTTCATTCGTGCACTGTCTAGCTGTTCCTAATGTGAAGTAAAATTTCCTCTATCCATCGCAGTCTGAACTCTTTATTTACATAGGGATGTTAAAAACAGCTCTCTATCGATGTTGTATCCTTCTGAGATCAATGGGTTATCAATATTCTGTCATGCTTAGGTATCAGGGGCTGAATGGCTGTTCTTAAAATGGAAGGCTGAACCTATAGAAGATTCTTTATGGAGAAGATTCCAAAACCATGAAAATAGCATTGTGACTAATTAATCACAATTCAGGAAAAACCTCTTGTCAGAAAATGATTATAAATGTGCAACTTGTGACAGTAAGAAACTGTTGTTGTGAATATTACAGAATGCCTTTCATTGATGAGCAAGAAAGAGATTAAAGCTACTTTGAAAGGCTTAGATGAAGATAGATGACAGGAGGCTCACATGGAGTAGAGACATCAGCATAGATCAGTGAGACCTCAGTCAGCTAGATCACAACGATAAATACAATGAAACAAAGCCGCAGCTCAAAGTAAAACAGCTAACCAGATTCATACCTCAAAGTTTTGTTTGATACGCTCTGGGTTAAAACTTTTTGGAATGATGACAATGTTTCGCTGAAGCTGGAAACGCAGGGCTACTTGGGCGCTGGTTTTCTTGTATTTTGCTGCCACAGAGTTTAACACAGGATCATCCAGCAGAGAGGGAATCTTAATGTTCACCCTGCAGACAAAGACATGCTCTACATTTCTTCTTAAAGATTCCTCCTAAATTGTATCCCCTTCATAATGTTTCACCTTGTTGGATACAATTCCCTGAGTGAGGATGGGTATGGTTATAGAGCCCTTTAACGGTTGAGGGTCTCACAGCCAAATCCTCACTCACTGTCAGCCCACACTTATGCTACCCAGAAGGGATCTTTAGTTAACAATCAGTCTGACGAGAAATAGCCAGTGCAGAATCTTGGATCGTCTCACTGAAGCCCATGTGGGATTGCTGTATTACCTTGACTGTGGTTAGTGAACACTGATCAATCAAGTCAGTCAATTACAGATATTAAACATTTTAAAAGTGCCCTGTTGAAGAAATACAGTAGTCAAAATGACCACAGTAAAATCCCACAAACACCAAGGCAATAAGCTGACTGGTAATCTGTTCTGGGGCAGCTAAATATTGAGCAACAATCTTGTGGTGCAGTTTACTTTTTCTGTATTCATTTATGGGATGTGGGTGTTGCTGGTTGTCCAGTACTTCTTGCCCATCCCTAGTTGCCATTGAGAAGGTTGTAGTGACCTGCCTTCTTAAACTGATGCTGTCCTCCTGCTGTGGGTTGACCCCAATGCTATCAGGGAGGGATTTCCAGGATTTTAGCCCAGCAACAGTGAAGAAACAGCGATATATTTCCGCAATCAGGATGGTGAGTGGCTTGGAGATGGTGGTGTTTCCATATGTCTGATGCCCTTGTGCTTCGAGATGGAAGTGATTGTGGGTTTGGGAGGTGCTGTCTGAGGATCTTTGGTGATTTTCTGCAGTCATCTTGTAGATAGCACACACTGCTGCTACTGATTGTCAGTGGTGGAGGGAGTGGATGCTTTAGGATGTAGTGCCAATCAACGGGCTGCTTTGTCCTGGATGATGTCAAGCTTCTTGAGTGTTGGGGGTGCTGCCATCATCCAGGCAAGCGGGGAGTATTCCATCACACTCCTGACTTGTGCCTTGTAGATGGTGGACAGGCTTTGAGGAGTCAGGACGTGAGTTACTTGTCACAGTATTCCTAGCTTCTGGACTGCTATTGTAGCCACTGTGTTTATGTGGTGGGTCCAGTTGATTTTCTGGTCACGTAACGCACCCAGGATTTTGATAGTGGGGGCTTCAGTGATGGTAACACCATTGAATGGTGAGGGATGGTAGTTAGATTGTCTCTCATTGGTGATGGTCATAGCCTGGCATTTGTGTGGCATGAATATCACTTGCCACTTGTCAGCCCAAGCCTGGATATTGTCCAGATCTTTTTGCATTTGAACATGGACTGCATCAGTATCTGAGGAATTACAAATGGTGCCAAACACTGTGCAATCGTCGGCAAACATCCCTACTTCTGACCTTATGATAGAGGAAGGGTTATTGATGAAGCAGCTGAAGATGGTTGGGCCTGGGACACTACCCTGAAGAACTCCTGCAGAGATGTCCTGGAGCTGAGATGATTCACCTCCAACAACTACAACCATCTTCCTAAGTAATGTTACTAACATTAGCTCTAGGCCAGAAACTTTAGGCTCAAGTCCCGCTTCAGGAATTGCTGAACATAGCATGTGTCCCTAACAAGCTGATCATCGATTTTTTAAAAATTTAACCTGTTTTTCTAATCAGCCTGACGAGATGTTATTACACACCTCTAGAGCAGGTGGGGCTTGAAGCCAGGTGTCCTGGTTCAATGGTAGGAACACTGCCACTGTGCCACTAGGAGGGTTCTCAAGTTAATCAATTTGTAAATCTTCACTTGGCTGCCAGACCGGGGTAAGTATTGCATGATCAGCTCTCTTGCTTAAAAAAATTAAAATAATGAATTATTTTTTCCCCTCCGTTTTGATTTAGTTCCTTCCCGCTTTCCCTACACTGCCCTCATCTTTGATGGCTTGCATTGTCCATAATGGGTTTTCCTAGTAAATAACCATTTGGCTATGTGGATATTTTTACTGGTGGCAATTAATAGTTAAAAAATGGAAAAAGAAAAGTCATTGTGATTTTGGTGGCCTCAGTTGTGTATAATAGTACTTCCGGGTAAAACAAAAAAAAACTTAGTTCCCGGTTTTACCAAAACCCCAAACAAGCTAGATGGAGAAATCTCGACATGGAGGTGAGAGGAGTTATTTGATGAATATTTGTGAAGAGCCTCTCTGATCCTGTTCAAGGTCACTGGGGGAGTACAGAGCTGCTTTGCAAACCACACCAGCAACTAGCATCAAAAGATTGCTTTAAAGGGCACCTTGTGTACAGGGATTGGACTAGACAGCACCTCAGGACTGCCTGTTTGTTCTGTTCGTGCTTACTCATTTACAGCTTACCTGCCTGCTCACAGCAACCATTTCTTGTCCTTTCTTCCCTACCAATAGCCAGGCAGCCTGCCCTCCTGTCCTCTGTCAAAGGAGTTGGACATCTTTTTGTATAGCAGTCCACTGCATCAACCACATACCCACTCCATGTGTCAGTAGCTTACACCATAAACACATTGAGTTTGCAGCAAGTGGGCAGGTTTCTCTTAAAGTCTGACAGCAGTAGTCCCCACCAAAGCCCATGAAGGCAGCCATCCGTCAGGGGGATTCCCTGGCACAGAGAGTCAAGGACAGTCTCCAAGACCAGTGCAGGGGATTGATCATGGTCAGGTGCCCAGTTGGAGTGTTGTCCATGAGAGAGACTGTGACACTGCAGTCCAGGGAGTAGTTACAGTCAGTCTGGGTCTAGGATTAACAGTCAGGGAAATGTACAGCAATCACACAGGGGTCTGGGCACCTGTCCTCTAGGATTGTCTAGTTCAGCCACTCAAAGCGGGGGCCACTGTCAGTCCATCAGGACCAGCCAGAGAAACTTGGGAAAAGGAAATTGAGATGAAACAAGTGAGGGTGGGGAGCAGTGCTCCAGAAAGGATGCTTGAGAACATATTCATAGGATTGGGGACTGCAGTCCAGAGAAGGGGGCAGATTATTGCCGAGCAGATGCTGCCTCACAGCACTGACCCCTATCATCACTTTACTGACGGGACGGTAATTGTCTGGATTGCTTTTTGTGCACATGACATACCTGGGCAATTTTACACATTGTCAGTTTGATGCCAATTTTGTAACTTTACAGGAAGAACTTGGCTGGGGGAGCAGCAAATTCTGGAGCACTGCTTCTCAGTACTATTGCCGGAATGTTGTCAAGGCCTTTGCAGTATCCACTGTCTCCAACTGTTTCTTGATATCACATGGAGTGAATCAAATTGACTGAAGACTGCTATCTGTCATGTTGGGGGTTACTGGAGGAGGCTAAGATGAATGATCCATTTGGCATTTCTGGTTGAAGATTGTGGTGAGTACTTCAGCCTAATATTTTGCACTGGTATGCTGGGCTCTTCCATCATTAAAAATAGGGATATTTGCAGAGCCTCCTCCTCCAGTCAGTTATTTAACTGTTGGTCATTTATGACAGGATGTGGCAGGACTGCAGAGTTTAGATCTGATCCATTGCTGTAGGATCAGTTAGCTCCATCATTTGTTGCTTATGCCATTCGTCATGCAAGTAGTCCTTTCAGAAATGTCAACCTGGTGAAGCTACCATTTTTTGTTATATCTGGTGCTGCTCCTGCACCCTCCATTGAACCAGGGTTGATTCGCTGGCTTGATAGTAGTAGTTGAGTGGGGAATATGCCAGGCCATGAAGGTGCAGATTGTGCAGGGGTACAATTCTGCTCCTAGGTGATGGCCCACAGCACCTCATGGATGCCCAGTCTTGTGTTGCTATTCGGAGTCTGTCCCATTTAGCACTGTGATAATGCCTCAGAACAGATTGGAGGGTATTCTCAATGTGAAGGCAGGACTTTGTCTCCACAGGACTGTGTGGTGGTCACTCTTACCAATATGCATCTGCTGCCAGCAGTGGGTAAGGATGAGGTCAAGTATGTTTTTTTTCCCCTCTTATTGGTTTCCTCACCACCTGCTGCAGATTCGGTTTCATAGAATCCCTATTGGTCCTTTAGTCCAACAAGCCCACACCGACCCATCCCCCTGTAACCCACCAAATCTACACATCCCTGAACACTGGACAATTTTGCCTGGCCAAACCACCTGAACTGCACATCTTTGGACTGTGGGAGGAAACCCATGCAGACACAGTGAGAATGTGCAAACTCCACACAGCCTGAGGGTGGAATCGAACCTGGGTCCCTGCTGCTGTGAGGCAGCAGTGCTAACCACTGAGCCACAGTGCCACCCTGCCATCCTGCTGGTCTAGCAGCAGTGTCCTTTTCAATCTGACCAGGACATGAGGGTAAACCTCTTTATATAGAGAGAGTGGTTTGTGTATGGAATAAACTTCCAGAGGAAGTGGTGAGTGCAGGTACAGTTACAATGTTTAAAAGACATTTGGGTAAGTACATGGATAGGAAAGGTTTGGAGGAATATGGGGTGAGCGCAGGCTTTAGACTAGTTTAGTTTGGGATTACGATTGGTATGGACTTGTTGGATTGAAGAGTCTGTTTCCATGCTGTATGACTCTGAATCTATGCTGCTGATGTGCCACTCGTTAGTAGACTTTGAAATCTCCCGACCAGAGTTATATTTTGTACCGTTGCCACCGTCAGTGCTGAATCATCAACCAGGAGAGAATGATACGTTATAATCAGCAGAAGGTTTCCTTACTCATGTTTAACCTGAGGCCATGAGACTTCATGGGGTCCAGAGTTAATGTTAAGGGCTCACAGGGCAACTCCCTCCCAACTATGCTGCTGCGTCACCACCTCTGCTGGGTCTGTCCTGACAATGGGACAGGACAGAGTCATACAGCACGGAAACAGACCCTTCAGTCAAATTCGTCCATGCTAACCAGACACCCCAATTTGACCCAGACCCATTTGTCAGCATTTGGCCCATATCCCTCTAAACCCTTCCTATTCAAATACACACGCAGCCGCCTTTTAACTTTTGTGATTGTAGCCACCTCCACCATTTCCTCTGGCAGCTTGTTTCATACACACACCACCCTCTGTGTGAAAAAGTTACTCGTCAGGTACTTTGTAAATCTTTGTTCTTTCACCTTAAACCAATGCCCTCTACTTTTGGACTCTGCAAACCTGGGGAAAAGACCTTGGCTATTCACCTTATCCATGTTTTTCATGATTTTATAAACCTCTATAAGGTCACCCCTCAGCCTCTGATGCTCCAGAGAAAAAAGCCCCAGTCTATTCAGCTTCTCTCTATTGCCAAAACATTCCAGCACTAGCAACATCCTTGTACATTTTTTTTCTGCACCCTTTGAAGCTTAAAAACATCTTTCCTATAGAAGGCACCTAGAACTGAACACAGTATTCGAAAACTGGCCTAACCAATGTCCTGTGCAGTCGCAACATGATATCTCAACTCCTATACTTAATGCACTGACCAGTGAAGGCAAGTATACCAAACGCCTTCCTCACCACTCTGACGTGATTACTGCTCAACACATTCCACCTAGTCTCTTGTGCCCGCTGAGGGTCTCACTTTGTGGTGGTGATAGACAAATCTGCCACTGCTAAACTACCAGTGGATTGAAGTCCTTAGTTGGTAACGTAAAAGACAAAATTAGCCTTTGGGCTGGAGCCATCACTGGTTAAAATGCCAAGTGTATGGCAGGGAAATGGAAACACCACCTCTTGTCCTCTCACCCTCCCTCATCACCCTTAATCCCCCCTCCCAGCCCTCTCCACCGTCCTGCCCTCGCACAAGGAGAATCATAATCCTGGAACCATGCCCCATTTACCAAGATGGTAGCGCTGGCATGGGAGGGAGTACAGGGACTCCTGAACCCTATGCTCCAAGTAGTCTGCATTCTTCTCTCTCCCTCTCTCTTCTTTTCTGTCTTCATCTTTCTCTTTTCTTTCATATTCTGCTGTTATAGCTATCCGGATTGGTATCGGACTGTTGTCAGCAGCAGTGATGGCGGTGCCTGGCTCGGGTACCCTTGGCTTCAATAGATCTGAGCCTGGACTTGGGAACTCAGTGGGTGATTGGCTGTTGAGCTTGATTCAGAATGGAGACAAGACCTGATGTGGACTGGAGGCAAGGCCCGGCACAGCCTGGGAGTGAAGCCTGGTACGGGCTGGAGCAAGGCCTGGTACTGTCTGTGGGCGAAGGCTGGTGTGGATTGGGGGCGAGGCCCACCACAATATTGGGGCAAGGCCTGGTGAGGACTGGAGACAAGGCCTGGATTGTGATGGAGGCAAAATCCTAGTGCAAACTGGAGGCAAGGCCCAATTTGATCTGGGGTGGAGCCAGGTTTGCACTGGAGGCAAGGCCTGGAGCAATATGAGGTGAGGTCCCAGTGTGGACAGGAGGCAAGGCCCAGCGCAGTCTGGTAGCAAGGCCTGGTGCAGACTGAAGGCTTGGTTCAGCGCAGTCTGGCATGCTAGGGGCCTAACCCAATCTGGAGGAAGGGCCTGGTGCAGACTGGAGGCTCAGCTCAGCATGGTCTGGGGGTAAGGCCTGATGCGGTCTGGAGGTGATACTTGGTGCGGCCTGGAGGCTTGGCTTGGTGTGGTCCAGGCCAAGGCCTGACCTGGTCTGGAGGTGAGACCTGGTGCAGTCTGGAGGTGAGGCTCGACATGGTGTGCTTGAAGGACTGTAAGGCTGAACTTTTCATTTTTAATTTTATTCCTAAGATACTGTACCTAGGTATCTTTGAGCCTCAGATTGCACCAACTTTGTCAACTTTTCACTGCACTCATGTGAGTAAATGTGACAATAAAGTTAATTCTAATTCTGGAAAAGAGTCAACATCTTAGAGAGTCAATGAGGTAAAGGTAAGAAGATTGCTTACCAGAGTGAATCCCGACAGGTTCCTAGAGGGCTGTAGCCCACGATGACAATGCCATGGGAGTCACAAAACTCCTTGAACTTGGGCTGGGTAAAATATGGGTGACATTCGATCTGAGCAGAAGGAAAACAAAAAGTGAAAGTTGCTGTCATTTTGACCAGTGTACAGCAAAGGACAATCATAGATTGATAAAGAGGGGAAAAATGAAATGTCAGAGTCAATGAGTCATTGAGTCATAGTGATCTACAGCACAGTAAAAGCCCATTGTGTAACACCAATCACAAACAACAACCTAACTAGCCCAATCTATTTTCCAGGACGTGGCCCAGAACCTTGTATGCTTTGTGCCAGTGTACATTTAAATACTTCTTAAATGAGGGGAAAACAAGAAAAAAAAGATTGTCAGAGCATCCATAAATATACAAACGTGGAGGACAGGAATGAATATCAATGTGGGCTTGTTAAAGAAAGGGCAGAAATATTTAACACATGTATTTGCCCAGAATAGATTTCTCAGAATTGAGATAAGTGCCAGTGAACCATAAATAAGCAAACGTAACATGACTACAGAAGGCAGCAAACAGGGAGCTACCATCCCGTTTTAGTCTGGCATTAATCACTGAGAAAACCCATGAAAAAAGGAGCAGCAACAGGGCACTTAGAAAATCAGAGTATGATCAAGCAGGGGCCTACTTTACAAATGAATGATTTTTTTGAGGGATGTAACTGCTAGTGGAACCAGTGCATTCTGATTTTCAAAAGACATGTGGCAAAGTGCTATGTGAAAGGTTGAGGAAAATATTTAAGGATAGAATGAGGATTTGTTAAAGAGCAGAAAACAAGATTATTTGCCAACTGGTTGCTTGTTTCTGATCAGTGTGATATGGCCAATACAGGAACTTATCTACTTTTTAAACCAATATTACTGAGACAATACATCCACATTTTGCTGAAACTTTAAGATGGGTAAATACATGGGTTAAATGAAAGAAAGTTGGTAGATGGAGTGTAATCCTGGCAAGTGTGAGTGTATGAATTTTGCTCAGAATAGAAATGCAAAATGTTTTAAATGATAAACCTCTAAATATTGTACTTAGATAGATTTGGCAACCTCCTGCAAGTTAACACACATACAGAAAGTAATCAAAGAGACAAATGATACAGTATAAAATCAAAGCCTGAGTTCTGAAGAAGGGTAACTGGACCCAAAATGTTAACTTTGTTTTCTCTCCACAGATGCTGCCAGAACTACTGAGTTTCTCCGGCAATTTCTGTTTGTGTTTCAGATTTCCAGCAGCCACAGTTCTTAGTTTTATTTTAATTGAGGCCTTGCAGCAGTTGTCCAGGTGTTTGGAGGGACCACCGTCAAATATTGTGTACAGTCTTGCTCCATTGCTGCGGAAGGATTATGCTTACCTGAGAGATTGTGCAGAAAAGGGTTAGAACATTGATATCTAGAATGAGAGTATTATCTATTAATAAGAGTTGAAGTGTGATGGGTTTGTACCCTAGAGAAGTATGTGAACAATCTGACTAAAGCATAAATAATTTAAGGGGGCATCAAATGACAGATGTTTAGAGACTGTCCCCTGATTAGAGAGTCTGCAACAAGGAGACTCAGTCTTAGAATAAAGGGTGGGCTGTTTTGATTCAAAATAGAGAGAAGTTGGGAATTGTTTAATTCTAAGGCAGTCAAAAGATGTGGAACAAAATATAGAATGGAGGGTCAGCCAAGAGTTTACTAGTGATGGAGGAGGCTTGAGGCTCCATATGGCCCAATGCAGTTGGTCATTAATGTGAGACAGAGTTTATTTTGAGGATGCAGTTTAGTGGGGGGATATGGGATTCAGGGAAATAAAGGATATAATGAGCAGGATGGAGATTTGGATCAGCCTCAGCTTCAGCAGTGCTCTGAAAGGTTTTACCTATTGGACTATAATCTGGTGTTGTACGACTTCTGACGTTGTCCATTGCAGTTCAACATTGGCACTTTCACAACAGCGTTACTCAGTAAGAAAGCTGTGAAGGTATCTTGGTGAGAAATTTTACAATACATTTGGGTGAGGATTATGATCTTGAGTGAGATGTCAGAGGTTTGATGAAAGACAGATACACAAAGGAGGAGAAGGTGTTACAGACTGAGGGCTACAGACCAAGGTGTGATTAGCAATAACATCCACTCAATTGTCTGAACGAGGTGAGTGGTAGAACATAATATCAGGTCGAAGAGAGCTCCCTCAGGTTTCACCATATCAGCTTAAATAAATCAGATTGAAACACTAAACCATTAAATGTTGGAACAAACAGTACCTGGTTTACTGCTGGCTTGTACTTCAGACCGGGTTTGTTCAGGATCAGCTCCAACTGCCTGCGATTAAAATTGGACACCCCAATTGATTTGACCAAACCAGCATCTTTCAGTGCTTCCAGGGCCTAGCAAGTAAAGATCCTGATACAGTAACAAAGCATTGCAGATTCCATCACTTAAAAATTGACTGAAAAGTTCAGTTTGTTTCTCGATACACATGCAGCAGGTCTGCTGAGTAGTTCTAGTATTTTTTGTTTTCTGAATAAAAATTGTTTTCACTTTCAATTTTGCATTGGCGTCAGCTGCAATATTTTAGCTTGGGTCTGAATCTTGTGAAAATTATTTTATTTAGTTACATACCAAGTCATTCATTGTGTGAAGATCCATATAGGCTAACCATTTCCATATGATGGAGTTTTCTATCTGCACACTTTGTATTAATCATACGGCTAAACAGGATGTACAAAAACTTACAGGAGACTGCAGTCCAGTGTGTAAGACATCTCCCAGATAGCTGGGATCACATTTAGAGTTTCCTGTCTGGGTATCACATTTCTTGTGTCAAAGGATCTGACATTGGTCTTCACTGCAAGTGGAATCATATTCAATCAGACTCATTAATAACCCATTAATTTTTCTTTCATTCCTATTTTCTGTGAAACCTTTTGCAGCAGGTTAGTACTCAAAGTTGATGTGGCAGCTACAGGAGCTGTGTGCAGAATGGCGGCTCCTACTGCTGGCCAGAGGCGGTGGTGGACACGGCTCCTCATGGCGACTGGAAGTGGTAGCTGCAGAAGCAGCAGGGACATCCTCCTGCTGTTGGGGCTGGTGATGACAGTAGCAGCAGGAGTGGCAAAGCACCTCCAGTGCTCTGAGGCAATGGCAGCAGTGGACATTTCAAGATGGCAGCGGTGGCAAGGTGACACCTCGGAGGAGGGAAGCTGGAGTAGGACACTTGGCAAGATGGTGACGGCAACATGGTCTGGCAGCAGAGCCAGGGACTTCTAGTTGTAATACCCAGAGTGGGGACTCCTGGCGTTGGTAAGTTGGCAGCTGCAGTGATGGCAGCAAGATATGCTTGGAGCCAGAACTCCTGATGTTATCAGGGCAGCAGCTGAGCTGGGGACTCCTGGTTGCAGGGTGATTGTAGATTCAGCACAGGACCTAGCATTGGCAGCGGCAGTGAAATGAGCCTTCTGGTAAAGAGATGGCACCTATAGATTGGCAATTCCTACATTGGTAGGGCTGGCGCGGGTGGCGGTGAGGTGGTAGAGAAAGGGTGATAGTGCAGGTGTTGTTGGTGAGTCAACTCGGGGCTCATGACTCTCTTTCAGTTGGATCGTTCATCCTTTTTATTCTTAATCTATTCAAAATGGCACTGGATTGTGGCAACTGTTGAAGCTTTTCTCTGTATTTTACTGTATTATTCACTCCAGCGAATGCAAGTGACAATAAGTAATCATTCTTTTATTATTTAGCTTTAACTCATCTCCAACACATTCTGTGCCTCAGGACCCCATCGCAAACACACAAGGATGCATGATAACAACGTTTTCTAACTAACCTGTTCAGAGATATTATTACTCATCCCTGAACAGGTGGGACTTGAATCAGTCTCCTGGTCCAGAGGCAAGAATATATTCTATCATTTATCATTTATTTCCATCAGCTGCTCAATGTTAGATTTTGCAATTAATTCCAAATAATCATGAGGAATTGATCTAACCAATTTGATTGTCAATTTGGATAAATACTGTCTAATCACATGCCTTAGCAGGGAATTCCCATTCCCTGTGACCCTACAAAATCATCCTCTTCCTCAGATTTGGTTTCATCATCTGCCATGTTAGGGATCGTCCCTTTTTTGCTTTGGGCAGTTCATTGCATAATGGTACTTTAAAAGACGGACATGCTAAAGGTGCTTTCACCCTTTGCTGTATATAGTCCTTCCATTACATTTACCTGAGTGTTGAATATTGGGACTATTTTGAAATCTGACAAGCAGTGAGTCTTCTGAATGTCCCATGTGGTCAATGAAGACAGCGCAATTTCTGACTAACAATTGGAAGGGATTGACTAATGATATGGTCTGAACATAAATATGAATCTTCCATGAATAAATTTTAAAGGATTTCACCAAAGAAGAACAAACAGATACTGCACACATTATTGAGGAATGAAATTAATTGTTCAGAGTTGCTCTGATTTGAAGTGGAACATTGAAAGGTCTCTGAGAAAATCATTTTATGACATGTATTGGATGTTTTAATTGAATTATACCTGACATGAATACAAGAAGAAGCTCTCAGTTATTGCATTGAACCTTATTGGCTGAGACATATAGCAGATTGTCTATAAATTCACAAATGCATCAGCTAGGCTGTGACTCTTGTCTGAGGCTGTTGTTTTGCTGCTGACCAGTTTCTGAGTCCTCAGCAAGAAGCAGTTTGTATTGCTTGGAGGGTGAATAAACTCAGGACGCTCCCAGCTTACCTCCCAGGTAGCACACAGATCAGTTGGATGGTACAAATGCTTCCCACTTTCATCACGGGGATAAAACACATCTCCCGGCTGCAATGGGCAAATGCAAAGAGTTATAAGCAATGAACAACAACAGCAATTTGCATTTATATAGCATCTCTGACATAAATGCATCATATACTTTATGGAGATGTTATGAAACTAAATATTACAGTGAGCAATACGAAGGAGATATTAAGACAGGTAATTAAAAGCTTGCCCAGAGATGTTTGCTTAAAGATGTAATTAGATCGCTGGGCAATGCTGGAGAATGAACTGTTGCAGAGAGGAGTCTGCAGAGATCTGTGTCAATCAGGTGGAACAAAGCTAATGAGGTCCAAGTTCAACAGTGCCTGAAAAACAAACCAAAATGATCGGGCCCCTCAGCATACAGCCTTAGGAGAGGAGCCTGAGGACCAAAGTCCCCTTTGGAATAATTCCTTTGAACCTCAGGCACTCGTAGGGTATGTCAATGGACCAGGGACTTTGTAAAAAGTTAACTTGTCCATGGGCAAGTGCTGAGAGGGAGCGCAATGGGAGGTGAGTGAGAAGAGATGAGCAGTAGCCCACAGAATTAATGTGGAGACAGGAACATCAGTCCTTATCACATTGAGACAAGTAGTTGACTTCTCCATTGTACAGTTCTAATTTTGAGACAGATCCTGTGGTGACAGGATTTTGGCAGATTAATGTGACCCAGCTTTTTACTTATTACCTTCCTAATGGATCCAGTCAAATCAAGAACTACTATTGTGTCTTCCTCTGGCGTACATCTTCAATAGGACAAACTGTGCCTGGGAAAGGGACAGCCATAATTTGATAAAATACTCCAAACTTCAACAGTTACTGTAGAAAACTCTGGCTTCTGCGCTCATTTAGCATGTATTTCTTTTCCTGATCAAAATCTGTAGATCCCCCTTCATTTCTGGTGCAGGGATCATTAAGTGCAACTGTACAGCTCCTATATTTGAAGGGCCAACTGGTGCTCAGTATCTAGACTGACCGGTGAAGTATGAAGATTTGGATGAGATGGTGTAGTACAGAGAGTGTCTGAGAAACTGGACAGCAATAAGAGGCAGCATGGTCAAGGGGAATGTAAGAAATTAGATTGGGAATCAAGAAGAAAAGCGGTGAAAGAACAGCCCCAAGAAGGGCATTGACTCACCTTAAAGGCCAGAGGAAGCTCAATGATGTACAGGTCGATGTAATCAAACTTTAACAATTTGAGGGATTTCTCCAGGCTGGGTTGTACCAGTTCCGGTGGGTGAAAGGTGTTCCACAGCTGAAATTGTGAAGTGACTCTGTCAAACTGAAGCAGCACTGTCATATTCTGCAGCGCAGTAGCCTGTGACAATCTGTTTTTCAAGACTTCACAACTTTCTCTATAACTGCAACTATATTCACAGTTCAAATCGTGGATCGCAAACAGCTTGGTATCTGTGCCAACACAGGTTGTGCCAGGTCAAGGAGGCAGGAGTGAGAGGAAGAGTTGGACATGGGATGAGGCCGGGTTGGGGAGATTTTAAAACTGGTGAATTTAGGCCATTGGGCTGAAGCCCTCCAAGGCAGAATACGAGGTGTTGTTCTTCCAGTTTGCGGTTGGTGTCATTGTGACACTGGAGGAGGCCCAGGATGGACATGTCACCCAGCAAGTGGGAGGAGGAGTTAAAATGGTTGGCGACTAGATGGTGTTGTGATTTGTCAGGTACAGAGCACAGATGCACCACAAAACAGTCTCCAAGTCTACGTTTGTAGAGGAGGCCACATCAGGAGCAGCGGATACAGTAGACCAAGTTGACAGATGTCCAGTGAACTGCTGTCTAGTATGAAAGTTTGGCTTTGAGCCTTGAGTGGTAGTAAGGGGAGAGGTGTAGGGGCAGGTGTAGCACTTCCTGCGGTTGCAGGGAAAGGTGCCAAGTATAGTGGGGTTAGTGGAGAGTGTGGAGCAGATGAGGGAGTTGTGGAGACAGCAGTCACTATGAAAAGCAGATGTGGGTGGGGAGGGAAATATCTCTTTGGTTGTGGGTTTAGATTGTAAGTGGCAGAAGTAGCAGAGAATGATACACTGGATGTGGAGGTTGGTGGGGTGATATGTGAGGACTAGGGGGATTCTGTCTTTATTTTTGTTGGGAGGAGAGGGTGTGAGAGAAGAAGTGTGGGGAATGCAAGAGATGTGGCTGAGGGCATTTTTCATCACCAGAGGGGCAAGTTGTAGTCCTTGAAATAGGAGGACATTTGGGATGTTCGGGAGTGGAACACCCCATCTTGGGAGCAGACGTGGCAGAGATGGAGGAGTTGGGAGTAGGGGTTCGCATTCTTGCAGGAGGGTGGGTGAGAGGAGGTTTAGACCGGGTAGCTGTGGGATTCGGTTTACTTGAAATAGACATCACTTTCGAGGTGATCACCAGGGATGATGCTGGAGAGGCCCAAGCAGGAAAGAAAGGTATCAGAGATTGTCCAGGTGAATTTGAGGTTGGGGCAAAAGGTGCTAGTAAGGTTGATGAACTGTACAAGCTCCTTATGGGACCATGAGGCACTGCTGATACAGTCATTGATGTCGTGGAGGAAGAGGTGGGAGATTGAGGAGCTTGAACAGCTACAATCCCAACCCACAATCAGAGAAATTTCCCTCCCCATCCCATCTGCCTTTTGTAGGGACTGCTCTCTCGGCAACTCCCTCATTCATTCCACACTCCCCACTAGCCCCACTACCCCCCCAACCTGGCACCTTTCCCTGCAACCGCAGGAAGTACTACACCTGCTCCTACACCTCCCCCCCACCTCCATTCAAGGCTGAAAACAAACCTTTCATTCTGGACAGGGATTCACCTGTACATTTGTCAACTTGTTCTAATGTATCCGCTGCTCCCGATATGACCTCCTCGACATCAGTGAGACTAAGTGTAGACTTGGAGACCACTTTGTAGTTCATCTGTGCTCTGTACGTGACAAACGACAACACCTTCCCGTCAACCATTTTAACTCCCCCCACTCTCCCTGGGTGACGTGTCCCTCCTGGGACTCCTCCGGTGTCACGATGACACCACCCACAAACTGGAGGAGCAACACCTTATATTTCCCCTCAGGAGCCTACAGTCCGATGGCCTAAATATGGAATCGACCAGTTTTAATATCTCCCCCACCCCAGCCTCATTCCATGTCCAACCCTTGCTCTCATCCCGCCTCCTTGACCTGACACAATCTGTCCCTTCTTGCCCCGCTATCTGACCCCAACCCATCCCACTGACAAATTCCCACCACTCCCTACCTGCACTCACCTATCGCCATCCCACCTACCTTCCCCAGACCCACCCCTCCTATTTCCCAGCTCCCTTCCCCCTCCCCATTTGTGAAGAAGGGTCCCAAGTCAGAACGTCAACTTTCCTGCTCCTCTGATGTTGCCTGGCCTGCTGTGTTGCCTCTGACTCCAGCATCTGCAGTTCTTACTATCTACGGTTATCTGTGCAGTGGTTCTGTGTGAATGCGTGTGTGTGCGTGTGTGTTTGTGTGTGTGTCTGTGTGTGTCTGTGCTGCGCGCGTGTCATTGTTTTATTATGTTAACAGTATGTGCATATATGGCCTTGTGAGTTTGCATGTGAGTTATACATTTGCATGTAATTGTGTATGCTGACTATGTGATTACAGGTAAGTGCGTGAGCCAACTGAGATTAAGATCAAACTCCCGGTGATCACTTATAGTAGAACAGCTGAGTAATGCTCAATATCTGGAGGCCAATGTCAAAATGCAGAATGTATGAAACAAAAGCAAATGGAGGTCAGCAGCTCCAGGGGTGGGGAAGAGTATGATAGGCAGAGAGGGAGAGGGAGCAGATGAATTTACCTTGCCACAGTAATAGAGGTCCTCTCGTGTCACGGTACCATCAGCGATCTTTTCCTGAATGGCCCTTCCGATTTCATCTTCGTTACCGTAAACCAAGGCTCCATCGATGTGTCGGTATCCAACATCAATCGCTATTTTTATCGCATCATAACACGCATCTTTGGCAGTCTGTTGGAAAACGGAATGTGACAGCGCTCAGATCACAATTGAAACACTGTTCTAACATACAAAGTATTATCACATTTTCAATCAGTTTTATAGCCCAAACCTTCCGAGAGCAGCGGAAGCGGAAGCACTGTCAGATTGCTGCTGTCATAACTAATTTTTACCCTGCAACGTTCTTCGCTTACTTGTGGTGGAAACTTTGGAAATGTGCAGTGTCCCTTTAATCGAGCAGAATCCCTACAAGGCAGCGCAGTCAGCCGAAACAAGTTATACTCCCTCTTTCACAGCAGTATCTATCTGCCTCTGGCATGTTTATTCATTAGAAAGCTGCTGGATCCAGGTCGTTAGAGATGCTGGGAACTGCAGATGCTGGAGAATTCAAGATAACAAAGTGTGAGGCTGGATGAACACAGCAGGCCAAGCAGCATCTTAGGAGCACAAAAGCTGACGTTTCGGGCCTAGACCCTTCATGAGAGAGGGGGACGGGGTGAGGGAA